>NC_060954.1:19715201-19749394 GCF_022045245.1 Lucilia cuprina
CCGTTTTATGTGTCTACGCATATTTATAAAATTGATATTGATGTAAATGACCTATATTAATAGGAATATTGTAGACACTGGTATTAAAAAATTTCAAAAACCTTGAAAGTTTTTAACCTTGAAAATGATAAGAATTAAACCGTCACATTCTACATATGTATTTTTAACAGTTTTTCTTTATTCGTTTTTATAATTACAAAAAGAAACATTATCAATATTTCGCTTACATTAATTTTTTTACAAAGATATAAAATTGTCGTTATTTACATTTTTCAAAAACACTTTCGAAAATCACTCGATTTCAGTCTAAAATATATATTTAAAATTCAAAATTTTTCACTCTTTCTAGGTGCAAATTTATAAATTCTTAACTCGCTCTTTTAAACCCTGCAACTCGTCGTTGATGTCCTGAGGCAAATAGGGACCAACTTGAGCTTTAAAGTATTTCTCGATATCGGCCACCTCTTGTTGCCAGAAATCTTTAGGTAAATGGAAAAGTTGTTGCAAATCTACTTTTCCAGCTAAGCCATCGATATTTATTGAATTTTCGGCGGGCAATAGACCAATAGGTGAATCCTTATAACAGTTTTCGCCATCAACACGACGGAAAATCCAATCAAGTACACGGGAATTGTCGCCAAAGCCGGGCCAAAGGAATTTGCCATCGTTACCTTTGCGGAACCAATTGACGTGGAAAATTTTGGGCACATTACCACGTGACTCCATACTAAGCCAATGTTGTAGATAATCACCAAAATTGTAACCGAAGAAGGGACGCATAGCGAAAGGATCATGCATTATTTCTTTGCCTTTATGTTCGGCAGCAGCTGTTGCTTCACTACGCATTGAAGCACCCATAAAGACACCATGTTTCCAGTTGCGAGCCTCATAGACTAGAGGTACACCAGCAGGACGGCGTCCACCAAATAAAATAGCACTTATTGGCACACCAGCTGGATCTTCCCAGGCGGGATCAATAATGGGACATTGTTGGGCAGGTGTACAAAAACGCGAGTTGGGATGAGCCGCCATCTTGCCAGATTCTTTAGACCACAGTTTACCCAACCAATCTGTAACTGTTACTCCATTAATATTAGACGACTCCATACCTTCCCAGTAAACACCACCATCTGAAGTTGAAGCCACATTTGTAAAGACTGAATTTTTAAATATAGTTTTCATAGCTATAGGATTAGTAGACATGGATGTACCAGGTGCCACACCAAAGAAACCATTTTCGGGATTTATAGCTCTTAAAACGCCATTACTATCGAATTTCATCCAGGCAATATCATCACCGACACATTCAACTTTATAGCCTGGTAATGTGGGTGTCATCATGGCCAAATTTGTCTTACCACAAGCTGAGGGAAAGGCGGCAGCTATATAAATTTTCCTACCCTGAGAATTTGTTATGCCCAATATTAACATGTGCTCCGCCAACCAACCTTCACGTTTAGCAATAGTGCTACCTATGCGCAATGCAAAACATTTCTTACCCAACAGCGAATTACCGCCATAGCCTGAACCATATGAAACAATTTCATTGTTGTCCGGCTTGTGCAAAATAATAGTTCTTTCAGGATCACAAGGCCAAGAAGGTACTTGAATAACACCATCCTTGGGAGTACCCACAGAGTGCAAACACTTAACAAATTCGTCTTTGCCCTTATGAAGTTCATCTAAAATTTTCGTTCCAGCACGAGTCATTATTTTCATGGATTCTACTACATAAGGAGAATCGGTAATTTCAATGCCAATTTTTGAGAGAGGTGAACCAACCGGACCCATAGAGAACGGTATAACATACATAGTGCGACCTTTCATACAATATGGAAAACGCTTTTCTATAGCTTTCTGCATATCCTCGGGAGAAATCCAATTGCCCAAGGCACCAGGTGTGCCTTCTTCTGTCACCGGCACTGTTTGCTCTTTCTGATGTGTGCAAATAAAGGTGCGTGATTCTACACGGGCCACATCTGCTGGATTTGTTCGAGCCAACCAACAGTTTTCGTACTTTGTAAGAGGAACTATAGTGCCCTGTTTAACCATTAGTTGTTTAAGTAAAGAACTTTCATCTTTGGTACCATCGCAAATATGTACATGATCGGGTCGACAAAGATCAATACATTCATCCACATAGGATTTGACGGCCGGTGTAAGTTGATTTGGATTGCCATATTGATAAGAGCCAAAGGAACGGTAGGCTAAACGAAAATTATATTTGAAGCCAATTGATGATAATTTTGAACTGTAAAGAAATATAAAAAAGAGAATTTTACATGAGTCAATGAATTAGTTTATTGCTTGTATTTCGAGAGGAAATGTTGTGTAAGTATATATAATTCGATGTGTTTATAATATTTTGAGGTTAACTAAATATATGTTTATTATTAGAAGATAGAATTCAGGTGGCATTTATAATGTTAATATTCGAATTAAAGATTTAGGCTTGTGACCAAACTGTCCACTATTTTATTTCGACTTTAAATTGACAGTTGCGTAATCTGAATATTTGTGGTTCTGTTGTTTTGTAAGTTTTTTTTGCTAAAATGTTGATCTGTCCAATTCTATTCAACTACAACGTATTAGTCTATATTTTTTATAGTAAAAATATCGAGAAACTGTACATTTTGTTCGTTTTTTTACCAAAAATATTCCACAGAAATGGCGGCAGTAACGAATTCTAAATCAAAACAAACTAGAGAACACGTTTTTTCCACTTAGCGTTTTTATTATTTTTTTTATATTTTATATTCGTCTTTCTCGTATAGCAACATAAGTAAACAATAATGATCACCTGTTGTTGTTCTTGCTGGCCAATACACAGATACCCTCTATAAACAGAACACGCAGATACAATCATCAGCACTATATCTCTGTGTGTAGGAAATTTAATTTATTCGGTATACAACGACTTTTGTGTTAATTAATTATGCATTTGTTTAAAACAATAGAAAATAAAAGTAATAGTAAGCCTTTCATTAAATTCTTTCCAAGATAACCCTTTTTAAAAGAATGTTGGATAAGGATGATGGAATGGATTGAAAGTAAGTTGTTGATTTTTGTATTAATTGGAATCGATCTTGTATTATTTGATGACCTCTTGTATTTCAATGTCTTATGTATCGTCTTAGACAAAATTGGATCGAACAGATAGATTTTTACAGATAACCTTAATAATTTGCATTTTGTTACAAATTGTTAACAAAAATCAATAAATATTAGTAATTAAACGAGTAAAAACCGAATCCGAGTCTGGCTTCAGATAAGATTTTCTAGATATCACCAAATTATTGAAAAGCCCCATAATTGACACTCTAATTTGTAACATCTAATCGGAAAGTCCATTTATAGTTGTTTTATACTTTGGGATTGGGTCTGTAATGTAATTTCATTGATAACACAGGTCAATAAATTTTGAGGCCCGAGACTAAAGTATAATTTTCTAAAGGATTGAGTAAATCTGAATCCGAATCTTTAGGATGACATAGCAGATATTATAAACAAAGGCGTGTTCGCGCTGTTTCAAATTTGGGCAATAACAGTATTTTTTTTAAGCTTCATGACATGATTTAAGACCAGATTTAAGACCCGATCACCTGTTAGTTAAGACGTCAGAGAATAGCAGAAGAAAAAACCCATTCGCAATATCTAGGTGTCAGTTTCTGAGAAAACAATATTGTTGGATGGATCATTTGGAATATTGATAATGACATCTTTAATAATAACAGTTTCCTGCTGCTGGAACCAAGTGCTGTTCATTTCGAAAAAAAATTAAATTTGTTATCATCACTGAAGTCAGTTTTTGCAAAGAATATAACCTTGTTGAATGACTGCAGTTTATATTGATCGATCATTACGAAACTTAAAGACGGGTTAAATTTTGTCATTCGAAAATCGTCATTGAGGTTTCAATAGTTTGCAATAGAAAATTGTTTCAAAAATTTCGATTTCATTCGTATGCCAGAATTTAGCAACCCGATTATGTCATATGTTAATGTTAATATTTTTGGAACTTTAACAGCGATTACATATTCAAAATGACTGATAAAGAAGGATGTAAATCGTAAACAAACAATAGTATTTTGTGGATCATACATTTCAAAAATGGAACAAATAAATCATTAAATGATTACTCAACGCTTTAACACAGTGTGCCTTAAGTACATCAAATTGCTCTTCCACAGATTTAGCAGAGTTAAAGCGATAGTGTTAAGATAGAATTAGTTTCTACGTTTCGTGAAGAATCAGCTGATTCGGGTTTTTCATACAAAAACTAATTAACGACTTGCACAGGTTTTCGTAAGTCATTATGAATCAGCTGATTCAGCACGAAACGGAACGTAGATTCTAACTGAGCCCATAGAACCACAATCTGTTTATCTCCGTTATTTCCGTTAAAGGACCTTTTTAAAACTATGAAATTTACAAACAATTGACTTTAATTAAAGTTGCTGACTTGAATTGTGTAGGTTGTGAGTAGCCAGTAGCTAAACACAAAAATTGGCAAACAAATTAAAACAAAATAAGTTTTAGGTGAGGGGGTTCGTCAAACAAGAAAGAAAAAATTCATGTGTGCAGGTTTGTTGGCATGTATTCTGTTTGTTTTACAAATAAACTTAAATCCAAAAACATTTCAGTAAGTATTTCTTTGAAATTCGCGTGTATTTGAGAGTTATTATACACATACTAGCAGAGAGTGATCATGATAGAGTAAAATTATAATAAAAACAAACTTTGTTGTTATTGAATTCTTTTTTATATCACGCTCTCTTTCTCTTTGTTTTGATTTCGTTGCTGCAATATAATGTTGAAGTACATATTTCGTTGTATGAATGAATGTGTGCATTTGAATGCCTCTTACTTTGTACGGTCAGATTGTATGATGCAATGTTTCATCATCATTACTGATGGCGATTGCTTGGAAACAAGGCGCGATAGACAGACAACACGTTTCTTGAAAACATCTAGACATTTTTTATTGTAGAAGAAAATTTCGCTTTCGCTAAAGACCAAGAGATACAAAATCTCAATAAACATACATTCATTGATCTATACATAAAAATGTACATTTTGTACATGAATATGTAGCTGTATCTTATTAAAAGTAAAATGGACACAACATAGAGTACATAAGTATAATAGTACATTGATCCCTTTTGCAAAAACGCACACGATCATCTATCAACATATGGTTGCGATTTGTAGCATCAACTACATACATACAGCTTTAGACTAATTACGGATAGTGACAGATGTGGTATTTTTCGAAAAATGTTTTGCTGAATTGTTTTCTTGTATTTTTAGTTCTTTCTACATACATACATATGTACATATGTAAGAATATTTTCATTTGATTTCGTATTTTTATTTAACCTCGTCAAATTTAGCACAATTCTGTCTGTTTGTGATAACATTTTGTTGTTTTGAATAAATATTTATAAATAAAGTACATGAGAATTATTTTAAAAAAGTTTATAAACAATAACAATAATCATGACAAGCACATTTTTAAAAAAGCAAAAATTGCACAATTATTAAGACAATTATTGCTTAAAAACATTCATTTTCATCAGAATGGAAAGAATACAAACACGACTTGAATTTAACGAAAATTTCATGAAAAATATGACTTTTCAAAAGAATTAATAAAAAACATTTTTTTTTTTTTTGAAAAATCACAACTTTGAAAATATATAAGAAATATTCCGAATAATTGCTTTATTTAATAATTAAGTAGTTGTTATTATGAGGCAACTACTATAGTTAAAATATCATTCACCATTCAAATAATAACTTATTATTATTTATTGTTCGTTTATTGTTTTTCTCAAGAAAATTTGTGTACACGTCACATGACTAAATTTTTCATATATTATAAATTTTTATATTCAACAAATAAATCTATTTATAAAATATACGTTGGATGTCTGCTAAATTAAGAAATCAATTTCAATTTGTCCTGACAAAATGGGCATGTCTTAGAAGCTGTATTATTTCAGAAATTTGAAAAATTCTAAAGAGCCTTGTATGTCCAGAAAACTGAGTTTCTGAACATTGGACGATAAAATCTTCATAGAACACTTTATAAGGGATCTTCCACAAACAATTTTCATGTTGTGAGAATGACCAATTTAATCCTATGAGGCCATTTATGTATATCAATCTTAGACTTCTTCATTTTGCGGAGGCTTTTCGTCTTGCTCTCGTAAGTGTGATACCACAGGATCTTCGCCGTTCTACTCAAAAGGCCTTATGTGATTCTCCCACCTTCGTTCCGTAAAATGATTTTGTGTCCGTAGCGTTAATGACCCTTTAACAGCACATTCGCACTTTCGTTAAAGACTACTCCCGACTGGTCTGGTTATCATAAGTTTTAATTTTTCAACAGACATCGCCTTAATTGCCCTCTGAATGTCGGTTAATATGTTAACCCTTGTTGGCGCCATATTTTTTCTAGTTCAACTTATGCATTCTTTTATTACTCGGACTTTTTCCTGGAAGCTAGTGTTGTCATTAGGTAAACTGTAGTATATTTCTGTTTCTAGGTCAATATACAACCCTAATCCCTTTGTCACTCTATTTTAGAGCCATTTGTATAGAAATCGTTTGGTATTTGCTCTATAGAGCAAATATCTTGACCATTACATTTTATTCGGGATCAGTATATCAAAGTTCCAGACATATTGCCTTAATTGCCTTCTAAATGTCGGATTTTTCTATATGTTCCGCTTGACAGGTACATTTTATCCGGGATCAGTATTTCAAAGAGTATTTTCAGACATATTTTGTATCTGGTATACTGATCGGGTACGTCCGATGATTGTGTACAGCCTTCCAATATGTCCACTACACATTGATGACACATATCCATGTAATTGTGTTGGTCAGTACCTGTATCACTGTCAATAATTTGCGCTTAATTTCACTTTTTCAAAGTTTCAGACATATTCTATGTTTGGTAAGATGATAGGTCAGTACCTGTATCACTCTGTTACATATAAGTTTCGGAATTCCGAGATTTATTTTAAATTTGCGAATGTCAGTATTGCTAAAAATCAATCCTAATTGGAATCCCTAGTTAACAATAAATCAATGCAATATTGGTACCATCAGCACCAAATCACAGCTACTTAAGAAATTTGTTTAAAAAAATGACGGAAATATTTTTAAAATTTTCATCAGATCTAAAAAATGTCTTTTTATTATCACACACATCAAAGTACGTGTGAAAATAATTGTTTAAAATTTAAATAATTGTTTTCATTTAAAATATAACTAAAGAGGTCAAGTTCAAACAATTTGTTTAGCCTTATCAGGCAACCCATATACTAACTATAACACATATGTACTTTTGTGACGCCTAAAAATTTAGAATATTGAAAACACGCGTGTTTTATATATATTTTTTTTATAAATTTCAAAACAACCTATTCGAATCTATTTTAATAAAAAAAATCTGCACAGTAAAAACTTAACACATAAATTATAATAAAACAACAGCATTTACGTCATCAAGGTACTTTCCTTAAAAAACATATATGGCTGGCTTTTTACCACAACTCATATTTATCCAATGATATTAAACGTCCAGTTGTTATTGAGCGCTTAGAACTACAAAATATCAAAAAAATGAGACTGGTTCGTCTGTCTCTGATAATACAAAAAGTTATTTGAACTTTAAAAAAGGAAAATAATTTGTAAAGTAATAAATTAATGCTAATTAAAGCTCAAACTAAATTATTCGCATAATGGTGATAACTATAATAAAATTAAATAATTTCGATTACTTAGTTCCGAACAGCAGCTAAATAGTTTATTTACTAAGCAAATATAGTTTAGCAAAAATGGCACTTCACGTAAAGTTCCTCTAATGGCAGACTATTATTTATATTTTGGGGAAAATAAACAAAAAGACTCTTATCATTAAATTTTAATGTATTAACTAACAGATTTCTTATTAAAATACGATCGTGAGTCTACATTTTAAAGGCAAGATAAACATACTGTTACTGTATCTCAAAGATAAAATTTTAAGTTAAATTACAAAATTAAAATGTATTTTGTTTGAGGATATCCCAAAAGTGTAATTTTCCATTTATAATTTTACAAGATAATTAAGTTGTTTATAAGGAAAACTTTTGCGCCTCAAAAGAAAATTAATTTTAATAATTTATAGACCTTAGACCTTTAAAAAACACAATAGATTTCCCTGTGGACCAGACATCAGACACAACTTAATCTAACAATGACTTTTTTCCTTTACATATTTTTTTATATATATTAACATTTACTATTTATTTTAAATAAAATATTGAATACATTTCTGGTTTCAATTAAATTGTGTATAAACTTTTGTGACGTCACACACAACCCACAATAATTTTTTATTTCGTTTTGAAATGACCATGATCGTTGGACTTTGGACCCCGTCCGTAATCAGTGTAAAAACTTGTATTCTATAAAGTGTAGACACTAGTACAATATGTCGTCGGTCTATTTACACTTACATTTCATTTAAAGTGTCTACACAAGTATGTCTGTAAGTATGTCGGTGTGTGTGTGTGTATATCTCTAAATAGTAGTTTTTAGATTTTTTAACAAAAAACTAAAATTTCTTTATATATAAAATCTATACTCGTAATACTTGTTGTATTGTATACGAAATTTTTTAAAGAATTTTCATCATTTTACACACACGTGAAGGTGAGATACTTATGTATGTATGTATGTACATACATACATACGCGTAATGTGCATCCATCAACTGAAATGAATTGAACTGGTTGCCTTCTAAATACCCAAAAATCATTGCCCTTTTGAAAATTCTCAAAATGAAATAATTTTTTTCTTGTTGGGCCAAGGTTAAAATTGTATGTGAATGAACGCGTTCAATATGAACATTTTGAATAAATAAAGAATTTGTATCGCTTCTTGATTTAAAAAAAAAAAATATATTTATCTACATTTGAAAGTGATTGTTGTAAATAAGTAATATATAATGGAAATATTAACAAAAATATACACAAAATTTGAATTTAAACAATGAAGAGATACAAAGTTAAAAACTGAACATTATTTTTAATCTTTTTAAAGGACAAAATTATCCTATGCAGCCTAAACTCTGAATTTTTTAACTTTATTTACATATGAGACTTATCGCAGTTTTTTGTATATTTGTATATTCACCCATATCGTTAATAAATATGTTCCCTTTTCACTTGTTTCGTTCACTTACTTGTTGTAAACAAAGAACAGCTGTTTTATACAAAATCAACTATTATAACTTGACTTGTTTTAACTATTTACCCTTCGTTGGGAATGGAAATTTAATGGGAACAAAAATGTCACTTTTATTGGCGATAGGGTAATTATCGCTCCCAACTCGTTTTAATTTAATTTCGGCGAAAGTATGTATGTAATAAAAACGAAAGTGCTACAAAGTTTTCCTGTGAATTCGCTACCCAATTTTGTTCAGTTGTTTCCGTAACCAGTTATCATACTTACCTACATCGGACTTGATCATTCTGTCCATGACTTTAATTTTGATAATCTTGCACTTTGTTTCCACCTTATGTTAAATGCACTATGAGCTTAGACCGTCAAGGTATGCGCTAACATTCACTATTTATTGTCAAATCTATCGTTTGGCTTCCCCCTAGGATATATTTCCTTCATGCTTTTCTTCCATCTTGATCTCCTAACAGAGAAGTGACTGTGTTGGAAATGAGTTGGTGTCAAGAGTATATTATATGGTATTAGGTGTAAGGTAATACCATTGAATTTTTCTTCATTCTCCAGAAAAGTTCGCAGATACTAATAATCAATGTTTTGGACAGCATCGTCCTAAAGGTATACTTATACACCCTAGTATTTTATTATAATATATTTATAATTGATACGATAGGTTTCAATGACAGGTAGTGCATTATTGTCCCACTTATTTAGGGTGTTATCACAAATGTGCTTGGGTTTTCACAATTTCCCACCGGACTGGTTTGGAGTGATGAGCTCTTAGATTTATTTTCTATGATTTTATTTTTGAATAATCAATTTTTTTCTTCTGGAAAAGACGACTTTTTTGTTTTAATCTAATAAGGGAACAGACATTGCATAATGGACTTGAAATGAAAACCCTAAACAAGGTCGAAAAATTAAAGTACCCATTAAAAATGTTACACCTAATTTTGGTACAAAATATTTATGTTTCCATTATCGACAACTAGAATTTGAACACGATTAAAACTTTTTGACGGTTTCTTTTGTAGAAGACTTTAATATCCAGTATCAAGCATTATAAAATACATCTGTGATTTTAAATTAAAACAAGTATGAATATATAGTCGGGCATAGCCGACCATATGATACCCTACACTAGTCAATATGATAAAAATTGGGATTTAAAAAAAATAAAGCATATGGTTTATATTTTAACTTTATTCTGTAATTTTTTATATACTTTTGGTAAAAAAAAAAAGATTTTTTACAAGAGGGCTCAAAGGGGAGTAGGGGAAAATTTTAGCCTATCCTTATAAATGTTGGTAGAGCAACTTACGTCTACTTCAAAGTTATTTATGTAGATTTTAAAAGTTTTATTAGTGTTTATAGGTGAATTTTGACCTTCAAGGCATTTTCTGAAGGGAGTTTGTATGGGGGCTAGTGTCAAATGAGGTCCGATCATTACAAAAATCGGTAATGTCATTAAAAGTTCTATAAAACTAAGTTTTGCAAACATTTGTTGACATAATAGAACATTTAACTTAATTATGAGCCCAAAGGCCCTATTCGGGAAGTACGGTTGTATGGGTACTAATAATGGACCGATTTTATCAATTTTCAGCAGGCTTCGACCTTGGTCCCAAAAAAGAGCGTGTGTCAAATTTCATCAAATTATCTTTTACATGGATAAGCAGCCAGCCAGCCAGACGGACGGACATAGCTTAATCGACTTAAAGGTGGGTATAGGACGAATATTTTTGTATGTTACAAATATCAGCACAAACCCAATATACCTTCCCTACTATAGTGTTGTACGGTATAAAAATGCTAGGATAGAAAATTATTTATGGAAAAATATCTACTTGGATTAAAAAATCATATCATCGTGTCAATTACAAATTGTAGGGTATTATTCAAGATGTCTAGACTGATTAAATTTAATTATTTGTAGTTTATATATTTTCCCTATTTAGTTTTTATTTCTTAGATAAACCAACGTATGCTCAGTCCAGTTCAACTGGTTACAACTTGTATTATCAAATCAAAAAGAGCAAACATTTATATATTGAAACGCATATGAATATTCATATTATTATCACTAATAACTACAAGAACAAACACAAACTAATCGATAGTTAATCGTAAAAATTATATAAAAATTAGTTAAATTGGAATCATCAACATCACATTGGTATTCGTAATATTCATTAATATTTCATATCATTTGTTATTTTATTGATGTGACATGTTTGTAAGTGTAAATGTTTGTAAAGAGTGTGTTTCGAATAGATTTTCGATAACATTTTCATTAACTTTGATATCGACATTAACTGCGCAATTAACAGGGATTTTCGTTGATAACTTTTTAGCAAACATTTGTTATTCCAATAACAAATACAATATGACTTAATTGACATTTATAATGCGTAGATCCAGGAAAAAATGTTTTCAAAGTTAATCAGATCAAAATACAAAGTGCAAATGAGCTGCGATAATTAGGCAATGAAAAGTTTTTACTGAAAATTTAATAATTACCGCTATTCAGATTCAAAATAATTTTATAAAAAAGTGAAAAAATTTTCACAAGTTTAAGTTAACGTTATATAAAGTGGGAACTATTTAAAAGCGTACGCCATCATTGATAATAATATCTTTTTGTTATAAATTTAAGAATTTAAAAAAAATCATATTCTTATACAAATGTAATGATTGATTAATAATTGAACTGATCTTTTTTTATTATAAAAATTCCCACACTTCTAATAAACTTGTATAGGAAAACTACCGTATAACGTCATAAAAATTTCGGTTGTTATTCGAAGTTCTTAAAAAACATTCAATTACCTTGATCGATATTATTTTAAAACTTTATTTGCGACGTGTTTTTTTATACATATAAAGGCGACATACATACTGATAAGGTTAACTACTTCGTTTACAATTTACTCATATATGTATAGGTACATATCAGTTAATGAAAATATGGCGTGTGCCGCTAATTATAAATATATTGTTACTATTCACATATAAATATTATTGGTTTTATAATAGTTTCGGAATTTTGCTCTTTTCTACAACAAATGGTTTTTATAATATATTACATCTTTTTATACGTCTATAGTTGTAAAATTTGATAAGATAAAATGAGTTTGAAACTATTTTTGTGCAAATTTTATATAAATATTTTCCCCCATTTTTAAACAATTTTATATCGCCATCTAAAGCGTAAATGACCTTAACTTATCAACCATTTCAAATCGAACGTAATGTCAACCAAGCGATAGCATAGCGTCAAGAATGCTATAACAGGCAAGACGAAACTATTGTCTTAAAATGTATAGAAAAATATGCTATAAAACCAGGAGTTAACATCGTGTTAATAAAGTCAAAATTTGTCTATTTAAACCAAAAAACGGTAATTCTACCTAGAATACAACTCTGAGATTATTCTAATGTATATTTTAAATATATGTCAAGTGAGGATTCGCGAACCCCAATAGTCCGTAGCAGCATTCTTACGACTGCTCAATTATTAAAATTCAATTTTCAACTACCCATAACTTGGTAATAATAATTTGAATGGCACCCTACTAAATAGTTTTTAAATATAAATATGTATCCTTAAAATCGGATGGAAAACAAAATAATGGCACGCACACAAAATTTTTCATGTCAAAGAAACCTGCATAGCGCTACCATTGGAGCATTAAAAAGATTCATTCATAAAATTTAAATTCGGAAGCTCCTTTTCTCTATGCCTATGTCAAAATTTATCTCGGCAGAAACAAATATATATATTTGTCATACCTTTTATAACTCTAGAAAGTGCCGATGTATTTGAACTATAATTTCGAGAGTATTAATCCCTCCTTTTTATGGATATGTATTTCATTATGCTAAAATATCGTGTTTTGAAATGATGAATATAGTAGCAAATGGAATGGCTAGCGTCAAAGCACACTACTTTAAAACCAGTGCTAGAATTATATTACCTTTATAATAGAACCTCATTTTGGTAATATTGCAATACCAAGGAAAAGATGTGCTTATAGTACCTCTAGTTTGCCGGAACTATTAACTGCTGATGATCAAATGTATCCACTTTCCTTGGAATGTGGTATCAGAGAACCATATAAACTGGTACCACGGTAGACCGTAGAACATAGTTTCGGAATTTGTCTTACCCCGATTATAATAGAGGTCACTTCGAGGTATAAGTTGTGGCTATGGTTTAAAGACAAATTCGCAAGTAGAGAATGTCGTTGAAAAGACTGATGGCACTATGCGTTGGAAATAACTTAAATATATATGTAACAAGGTTAGAGAGGGGTTAGGTGACCATATATACTGTTGGGTATATTAATACGATTTCAAGGTAAGAGAGGTGATTTTAACTTCACTAAACATAAACTGTTACCAAGGGAATCGGTAGCCCATAGGACAGAGTTTTGGACTTTGTCTTGCCCCGATTATTAGAGAGGTCACTTCGGGGTATAAGTGGTGGCTATAGTTTAAAGATAAATTCGCGGGAAATAAGTTTAATGTATAAGGTTGGGTACATAGAGTGAGTGTGTTGGAGTAGCCGAAGATTGTACTACCTAGGGTACAGTAAGAATATTTGTACGTGGTTTACAAAGAGCTCGAATATCTTTTGTAAAACCAAATAATTAGATACGATTTTAGGGGGGCTTTGAAATCGTTCGATTACTGCCTTCATTTAGCTCCTGAACATGACTATTATATCAAGTATCACAATAATCCGATCCACCCTCTTAACACAGCTATAGGTTAGGCTATCGAAAGTAATTTAATTTTAATCAAGGCACAAATTAGCACCTTTTTTTAAATACAATCTATATAAACTTCTGTAACAACTGTACATAATCGAATACAATTTTTTGCCTCCAAACAATAAAATAATCTGCCAAAAAATATAAATAAAAACAAAATTAAAACAAAACAAGTTAAATTCTATTTTTATTGCAATTAAAAATTCAAAACATGAAGAAATAGACGAAAAGAAAAAGAAAGAAAACTGAAGTAGGTACAAGACGAAAGCGAAGAAGAAGCAAATGAACAAAAACAAGACGGTATAAAAACAAAAATCGAACAAAAACATTTCAAATCTAAAAAAATAATAACAACAAACTACTATATGTATGTTGGGACAAATACAACGTTGTACAAATAACTCGAAGAACAACAATTAACATATGTTTTGCAATTTACACTCACAAAAACTAAGTATCTATGTGCATAACTGTATTAATGAATCGTTGTATAGGTGTGTTCACATTAAGATTCAAGTATGTTTATTTTATGTTTGTAGCGTTGTTTGTATGTGTTTGTGAAAATGAACTGAAGAAGGGGCTCGCCTCATTTTATTCGAGGTTATCACCGTGACTTGTCTTGTCTCTGAGTGACGGTATCAAAATAAAAAAACCAAAATAAACAATTGTATCTACATACTACTTATCAAATGTATTGTATACATTTCAGTATACAATTAACACATACACGGACGCTGTCGCTCCTCTTAGTAGATCGGAGTAAAAACCTGTTTTTTCTACATTTCATTTATATGAACCCACGAAAATTCGAATTTTATTAAAATAGCCAGCTGTATGATATTCCATGCCGCGCCCTTTTAAACATTTTTTTTCAAAATAGAATTTAAATAAAAACAAAAATTGCACAAACATTTATTAGTACACAGATACAAAGCACGCATACATTGAAATAGTTTTACATAGACATACACCGCAGAAGTACAAAAACATTAATTTAACAAATTTATTTTGTTTAAATAACAATTAGCTAACACGTGTTTTAAAACCAAAATATACGAATGCCCCAACGAAGCATACATTTAGAATAGCAAAAACATATTTTGCTGTATCATATTATTAAAATAATATTATTATAATGGTCATAATCTGAACTACTTAGCATACAAAATAATCAGGCCCATTCTAAAAAAATACAGTTTCACAAGTAGATTTTTGTTAAAACTATATGTGAATATCTGTTATTTTGCTCTGTGGTGTCACAGATCGGATTTTATTTAAGCAAATCCGCCTCTTAAAGTTATATTGATAGGTGAAGTGCCAAATGAAACTATTTAGTTGGCTCATATCAATTGGGACAATTAAATAAAAATTATTTGTATTTTATGCTTAAATTCTATTTGTTTTTCACAGATTAGTGTAAGTTTCTGCTGTGAAAAGTTTTAATATTTGACATGGCAACTGCAAAATTCAGAAGACTATAACTATTTTTATTATGCATATTTTTCATAATATTAATAAGCTTCGAATTCGAAAACCAATGTATAGGGAATAATCGTAATACGTTCAGTCTACTAACTTTACCGTATCAAATAAAATGATCTGATCTCAAAGAAACTCATACATTATATAATAAATAGTATTTGAAGTCATTATTTTATCACGATGGTGTCACGGAAAGGTTTAAAAAGTATGTAGTTATATAACAAATAATTAGGTAAGATACTACTTCTATGTAATATATGTATGTAGTACTCATTGATAAGTATGTTAATAAATAAGTACAATAATACTTTTTACATAGCCTTTACTTCTTAGAGCTTACAATAAGAATTATGTTCAATAAATTATTCTCAAATCAGTGCTTCCACGTAACTTTGATCCTGTTTCTAACCTTATAAGCTTATAAGTTTCGATTCATTATTACTATAAGCTTCAAGTTTATTAAGGAAATTTAAAGCTTAAACCGCTTGGCTCGTTAAAGTCGTTACCAAGTTTTGTTGAGATATTATTGTTCCTACAGATCACAATACACAGGACATTGTTGGATACATTAACACCGAAGATGAAGTCAGAAATCTACGGTATTAATATATTTAACCTACGGATCAGTAGAGTTGATTTACGTCAACCATTAAGTAGATGGATACGAAAAGTCACTTAACTCGTTCTCAAGAGGGCTTTGGCTCAACAAACGTGCCACTTAAACCTAATCTATAATGAATCATATGTTTTTTATGCCAAAATCGATTGAATTTTTTATTTATATGCTGAAATAAACAATTGACAACACTGAATTTTCTTACGACATTCGAAAAACATATGAAAAATTGTCGTAAGAGTTGTATAGAACTTTTGCATAGAAAAACCAGTGTACACTAAACAGGTATATGCAATCGAACAGCTGATAATTTTTTTGTTTTCTTATTTGCATACCTTCTCTGTCAAAATATGTTTTTGTTTATTTGAAACAAAATAAAATTTTAATAAAATTTAAAATGTTTAGTTTGTAAAAAAATAATATTGTTTGCACAAAAAATACATTTCAACCATCTTCCGCATTGCGCCCTTTTTGAGGTCCGCTGTCTTTAGCCAAACTTCATCCGTTTAGAACAGAACTTTAATGGCATAAATCAGGTCATTCCAGATATCAACTATCCCCCGTATTGCGCACGTTGAGAAGGCTGTTGTCTTTAGCCACACTTTGGTAGCCACAACACAACTTTATTGGCACAAATCAGGCCAATTCAGATATCAATTCAGATATCTTTAGTATTGCGCCCGTTTTCGCTTACTTTCGTTTGCCAAACTTTTGTAGCTAAAGATACAAATTTCGTGGCACAAATCAGGTTATTCCAAAATCTTGCTTTTGTCAGGTCCTCTGTAACATTTACCAATAGCATCCACCTTAATATAAGTATATAAAAATTCCATTTAAAATCACTGCATGTTTTTTGAAATAAAATTAAGAATTTTTTTAAAAGACAAACATCAAAAAATATTTTAATTTATTTTGACATTGAGCTCATACAATTACAAAAACAAAATACATGTTGTTTTTGTATTGTTGTAGTGATGCATATACCTGTTTAGTGTACCCTGAGAAAAACCAACAATATTGTTATGACTTTTGTAGCAGCTGCTGACATACAACGCTACAACATCGATTGTGAATTGAACAATAGTTTTGCAACGAAAATGCTTAGATTTTTTTAACCTTATTCCACGAATATGCTTAATATGAACACACAGACAACCGTATTGGATTGTATGAAATCTTTAACTTCTTCTAGACGAAAAGTTTACATTATATGACTACCAGGCCACTCGAGAGTACTTCAATGAAAAGGAGAGCACAACAGACCCACTAATGGCATAGTTGTATTTCTTTGGATTTGATGTAGTACACATCCACCCATCAACTTTATCCAGTATATATGGCAAAGATCAGCACTTATTCTGCATTATTATATAAAAATCAGAATATATAATGTAAAACAAACACTAATTCTCTTTCTAAAGCTCTAACATTTGTTTACACTCTATTACTGAAAAGGGGCAGATATGTAGATCAGACAAAGATTTGCTAAGAAAAACAGTAGCACAAATACAATAAACTTTAATTCTACACGCTTAATTTAAAAAAAGATCGAACTCGGGTGTCAACAATTAAAGCATGCTAAAAGTTTATTTACTCTTATAATTATTATTATTATTGCTTTTTTTTGTTATGCCTCGTTCTTATTTATTTCTTTGTTTTTGTTTTGATTATGAATTCTCATCAGCGATACGAAAACATCAACAGCGACAACGACAATAACAATATTATTATCATCATGTAGTTGTTTTTTTTGCTTTTCAGTACAACGTCGTTGTGTTAAATTTAATTGCAAAAAAGTTTCCAAGAAAATAAAAAAGATAATACTGACAGACAGACAGACAGACAGACAGACAGACTGTTTACGCACTAAATTTATACAAATAAAACGAGCAAAAAAAGGGAAATACAAACAAATTTAATATTCAAAATGTGTGCTGTTCACTTACTAACACACTCCTCCAAATTAACATGTTGTTTGTATATATTATTGACTTACAAAGCTAACGATCGATCGATCACCGATCAAAACATTCAGCAAAAATCTGTGTATTTCTTGTTTTGTCTTGTGCCATTACCACCACCAAACGGGGAGGTGTAAAATGTTGTATTAGTCTTGTACGAACTAATACGTACTGGTGGTTTCTAATTTTGGTATTTAACTTTTAAAAGAAATAATACAAATTTTTCACTTGCTGTTGCCAAGTGGCAGCACAAGCTGTATTTGTTTTGGTGTTTTTTTCTCTTGTACTCGTATCGCTTGTTTTATTTTTATGGCTGTATCATTTTTTTTAATGTTATTACTGGTCTTGTTTGCTTGTATATATTTGGATTTGGGGCCACTACTGATATTTTGAAACGAAAAAACAACAAACACTGGTTGTACAAGTTAAATTTGTGTGAATGTTGGTTTGTTTGTTTTTGGCATGCGGTTGGATGGGTGGACTGATGTTTGCGCGGGTGTTTAAGTGTGCTCATGTTTGTACACAAGCATGTTTTAGCGGATCTCTCTCAACGAAAGCGTAGAGACCGATAAATATGTTGATCAAAATAAAGAAATGGTAAAACTGATATAAATGGTAGGGAGAACTTGATATAAATTTAAAAGCAAAAAAGTATTGCATATTTTAAGGCATTTTGTTACCAATGAATTAGTCTGTTGGATTTTCAACAGTTGGGTCGATAATATGTTGGCGCAAACAAAAGTCAAGAAATCTTAAAATCTCTAAATAATTATGGTAAATGTTCTTGTTTCTCTACCAAAGGCGGCACAACTTAATTTTGTATAAGTCTTTATGGTAATACTGTTTTTCCCATAGAAAGTCCCCTTTAGGAAACGACTAGAAGGTCGATAATTTTATTAACATTTATAGGGATATACGCATTGCCTCCTTATTCTCATCATATTCTTAAAAAAATACAACTCATATGATCAGCCATGCCCGACTATAAATTCTTATTGGTTTTTGAAGTAATATTTTTCAAATATTTTTGAAAGAATTTAGGAAAATTAAATTGAAGGCATTTAGAGGTAATATAACTAAGGTACTGTTCACAATCTTTCCCACCAGCATATTTAGTCTATAAACTGTAATTTATCCTTTGTCTGCGATTGATTAGATGTGGGGTCAAACTAGGGCACCCATAACTAAAACATATAGAACTAGTACCCCTAAGGGCAAAGTTTCGGTATTTGTCTTGACGCGGTTATGGAAAATGTGCAATTTTTGGAGTGTGCACGCCATTGATGTCTTGTCTTTGGCATATTTAATGGAATTCTATTTCTGTCTAGCAATTACGTCTCCAGGTGCTGTTACCGAATCAACAGGGACCATCTCATCTGAGTGCTTGCGCGCAGTTAATGTAATTTATATCAAAATTGATCAATGTCAATGTCTCAGACTTACCACATTGTGTTCTCTATAAGTAATAACTTGTCTTTGGCTTATTTAATGGTTTCGTATTTTGGTCTACCAATTAGATCTCCAGGTTCTGTTATCGAATCAAGTATTGTTCGTGCATTTCAGAAAGCACTCGACTTTATGTTCACAATTCTAAACTAGTTTCCCCAGATATTGTGACAAAGCACAATAGTATGGTCTTGCCAAACATTTATACATAACAAATGTGAGATGTAGGACGGATTATATATGAGCTATGAGAACATGTATATGTTACCTATACTTATATAGATTTACACATACGGATAAAAACCAAAGAATATCCGGTCATGGAATCTCTCATTTAATATGTAACTGTAACATATTCTAGTATTCAGTATTATAGAATATTGGGCGGTAACTTTTTACTTATTGGTATTAAAGTGATCATCAGAGGTCTCTTTAAAAATGATTTGTGTATTTCGAACAAATAGCGACACATTTCTCTTGCATGGTTTCCTAAGCGTCGAGAGTCCTCCTAAGTTTGACAACGCTTTAAAATGCAAGTGAAGCTTTTTATTTATGACATTGATGGTAAAGTTGACCAGTTGGATAAGGAATTGATGTAATCATAAGAGAATTGGAATCAACTGAGCTATGCTTATGGCGGCTACCTCATTAATATCGGAAAAAGGTTAAAAATAAAATTTTGCGTTTTTAATGAAAAAATGGGCGGTTTTTTAGTTGTTTGTTAAAGGATTTGAAAACAGTTGGCAATATTGCAACCCACGGTAGTGATAAAGTGTGTAAATATCAGCTAAAATATTTTTAACTTTTGTCTGTTAAAAGACAAAAGTTAAAATATGCACTAAAGCTTTTTATTATTTTAAATAAAACGGAAGCAAGAAAATTGCAGGTATAGAGAGAAGGAATGAAAGTAATAACAACAAGTAAAAATTGCCGTAACTCTGTTTAGCCCCAGAATTTCAAATTTAAATCTTACACAACATAAATGGTGTAGAATTCTCCCAGCTGAAGGGTACATTACAGTTATACATAGGTATGTATATAAGTATATAAAGATCACTATGTACTGGGTACAATTTCTACTACACCAAATAAATTATATACAATTTAATTTAAATTATCATTTGTTTTGCTTACGCAATAGGGGAATCAAAATCCAAATTCATACTTGTTATCAAAATTTGCAAGACCTATGAATATAGTCGCACTCACAATTTATTGCAGACTTTATAAGGCAAAATATTTTGCAAAAAAAATGAAATAATAATCCAAAATACAAAATAAAAAGACAAATTGTACACACACTAGAGATTACATATTTTAATCTGAAGCCATGGAAATTTCCTAGAGAAATAAAAGAAAATAAATATTTTTCGCTTTTAAATGAAGGAAATACTTGAATAGATGAACGACTGGGATTGGTGTTTAAATGATAGACATACAAATCGCAAATGTTCAGTGGAACAAAGAGGGAAGTGGAAATTGATGACTTTGTTATGGTTGCAGTTGTTGTTACATTTTGAATTGTGGTCAAACAATTTAGTATAAAGTTGTTTTAGTACTTGTGTTTTTGTTTAAAATTGTTGTTTTTATAACAAAACAAAAACATAAACATAATACAAAAATGCAATTGTTTTATTGTGTTTGTATTGACAGTGTGCAAAGAAATTCTGTTGACAAGGAGAATATTTTGCTACTAAATTAAAACTTGAACCGATATATATGAACGAAAATATTTCGCTACTTAATATTAACGTTACTGTATCAAGATATTGCTAGAGTTATTTAGTTATCAGAAGTAATATTATGCCAGTATTCCAAAATATGGAAAGACTATATTTTTATTGTACCTAATTGACGTTAAAATCTGGCAAGGATGGAAATCATTATTTATCTTAAAAAAAAGCCGATTAGTCAAATACCAAAGTCTTGATATAATCAAAAGTGTAATCGGGCCGCTAGTATGGTTTCATCGACTACTACGATCTATGAGAGACCTTTTGTATGCAGTGTCCTGTACGCTAACCGAAATTTAGAATTAAGAAGTATTTTACTCGACCGCGTACAGGTCTATTGAATCTTTGATGTGCCATGTTACCTTGTTCCCGATACACTTAGAGTTATTCGCAACATGCCACATCAGTTGTAATCTATTGGACAAAGTATTAAACAATACAATAGGGGTAAGGGTTCGTTTGCAGTTCTCTTATTTTCCTTTCTGTAACAATGTATTGATTGCTAGTCCTGTCTAATAATGACACATAAAACTATTCAGTCAATGCAATGACTGAAATATACAACCGATTTTATATATTAACACTACATTTCAGTCCTTAAAGGGACTATAACGACCTACTCTGTAACTTGATTTTTGTCGAAAAAGAAGCAAGTTCTTCAGCTTTAGATGAACGATAAAGTAAAAACATTAATAGCGCATAGTTTCAGTACTCTCTTTAAACAATCAGATTTTAAGTTATGTTTATCTAGTAAATAACCGTTATTGTTCCATATACTTTATCATTTTTTATATTTTGTCCAAATACTAACAGGACAAACTGTATCTGAAAACTCGAATATGTAGTAATTTAGACACGTATAAATATATTTAATTGTATTTAATTTGACACATACCCATTCTTCAAAAGTTGTATTGTTTTGATCAACATTTTGGCTTTGTTGTTGTGGAAAATACTGCTGCTGCTGCTGCTTCTGTTGATCTTGACAAACGTTTTTTGAACTCTATTGTTCTATTTTTGATCAAATATGCATTAGGTATCTTGCAGATACATAAACAAAAACAAATAGACGTAAGTATGTATATTCTTTACTTATGTATGTTTGTATTCGTAGTAAATGTATCAAAATCTCTAAATGATCATATAAATTAAATAATTCAATTTGTTTATCGGATGCTGTGCCAAACAAGAGGGTGTCAACGTACAAAGTACTTTCGTTTTCAATTTTTTATTTTTTGTTGGATTTTTCGATTATTTTTGCTCGCTTTAAATGTAATTTTAACAATTGTTTTTATTTATTTTTATTACTAACACCGGTATTTACAATTACAGCCGGAATGCTGAATATTTCGGTTGTTTTAACGATCTGTACGGCAACAAGCAACAGTTGCTACTGAAAATCATTGCTCTGCAACAACATTTCTTATTTTCGATTTACTTTATTAAAACCACAATATTTATGTTTTTTTGTTTTCTTCCTCTTTTTTCACATTCGTTTATGTTGTCTGTGTTATTAATGTTGTTTTTGTTTTTTTGTCGTTCACAAGTTGTGTGTTGGCGATAAGATAAGACAGGCCCCCACCAGTTGTAGCTGGTATAGGAAAACACAACGAACATTTGGGAAACCTAAAATGACTGCAAGAATGCATATCACCAACCGACCAGTTTTCTGGATTCACATTTTACTATGATACACACACACATTAACACAACATATTTTGACTGTAATCGGTTCACTGGTACATATGTATTTATACCCTACACCACTTTAGTGGGGAGAGTATATTGGGTTTGTGCTGATGTTTGTAACATACAAAAATATTCGTTCTATACCCAATCGGCTTAGAATCATTTTCTGAGTCGATTAAGCTATGTCCGTCCGTCCGTCTGGCTGTCTAGCTGTCCATGTAAACCATGTGCGCAAGGTACAGGTCGCAATTTTCATAATTGGATGAAATTTGGCACACACGCTTCTTTTGGCCCAAGGACGAAGCCTATTGAAAATGGTTAAAATCGGTCCATTATTTCGACTAGCCCCCATACAACCGTACCCCCCAAATAGGGCCTTTGGTTTATAATTAACTTAAATGATCTATTATGTTAACAAAAGTCGACAAAACTTAGTTTTATAGAACTTTAAATGACACTACCGATTTTTGTAATGATCGGGCTTCATTTGACCCTATCCCCCATACAAACTCCCCTTCAGAAAATGACTTAAAGGTCAAAATTCACTTACAAACACTAATAACACTTTTAAATTCTACATAAATAATATTGAAGAAGACTTAACTCCCCCTACATTTTTAAGGATAGGGCCATATTTTGCCCTACTCCCCTTTGGGCCCTCTTAAAAAATCTATTTTTTTGCCAAAAAAAGTAAAAATATTCCGAAATAAAGTTTAAAAAAACAAACCAAATGCTTTATTTTTTTAAATAATCCCCATTTTTAACATACATACTGACTGGTGTAGGGTATCATATGGTCGGCTACGTCCGACTATACATTCATACTTGTTTTTAGTTGCAGTTGGAATTTGAATTCTCAAATGCACTTATTACGTACGCAGGTTTACAAGTTGTTTATTTCTGTTGTTGTTTTTATTATCGTTGTATATAATTATTACATATTGATAAGAATGTTCGAGTGTGTATTCCCTAATTGGATTTACATAGTGGCGACCCCATAAGTTGTTTTCGTATTTGTTGTTTATTTTTTACTACAACTTCCATACTCAGCTGTTTTGAGTCCCTTACATTGTTGCAATAAATATATTAGTTTTGTAAAGATGTTTGTAGATGCGTTATAGCATCTTGTTTGCAGTATAGTCAAAAGACTAGACATAGATATTAAGCTAGTCCATAGGCTAGCAGATGATGTTTTCAACTGTCTAAAGTTCCTCAATATCCTCACATAATCTCTAGAAGCTTGTTATGATGTTGTCCAACTTACCGACAAAAGCCCTATTATAGTAATACGCCATTCTAATATTTGTTAGATATTAGTCGTGATTGCTCTCTCATCATGTTTTGGCTATGAGGCCTTAGATCCTTTGCAATACATTATTTTAGTTAAGGACTGATCAATAACGTCACGAAATGCATTACATAAATTAAATAGTGACAAATAACTGGTTTTACCGTCCTGTGCCATTTGTGTGGATCAAGGTTGGAACGTGATCTTGGCACATAACACAGTTTTATAACAACACTTAAGCATTTATACATTCAACAATTAGGCTATAATACACATTATACCAAACTTTTTAAAATGAGACAATACGACATAAATTGTTGCAATAGTCCCCAGATCGATGTGTTCCCTTATCAGTCCGTATATGAGCAATAGTATTTTTCTATGATATAAAAATATCTATAAGTCTTACAAATGTCCTTAGTAAAAAAGAATACACAGAGGGAAAAATAAATAAACACGCCTGGTACCAAATTAACACCAAAATTTTCAATAAAATCCATTGTCAACTATATACATACATACAACAACATCTAATGTAGACCACGAGCGTTGTCAACATTACAACGATTCGTTGTCGCAATCTAAACTTTATGCACATCCGTTGTCTAAATGTTAACAAACGTGGTATGCTCACTATTGGCAACACATTTTGATTTGGAATTTGGATCGATTATATTAATCGCACGTACTTGTTTTTCTTTATGATTATTTAAGTAAAAGGTCACAGAGCTAAACTCCAAACATGAGTTGAATTTACCCTAGAGCTTAGAGTCTTTGGATATAATCCATCGGAATCTTAATAAGTGCTTTATATTTATTGAAACGCAGTTTATAGTTGTTCAATTTAATTTCTTGTCTTATAAGCTAAGCCTATTTTAAAAAAACTACTCTTAGTTTAACATTTTGGTTGCTCACGCCTCCTTAGGAAAGCTACCGGGCAGGATAGATCATATATTAGTGAACTTTGTGATAGTTATTTGACTAGGGATAGAGTCTATTAGCACCTTACAAACCCTAACTAGATGTCATATCGTTGTTAATGGTTATTAAATCCAACTATAACTCATTACTTTAAAGAACAATATTTTGTTAAGTTTTTTTATTAATTTCTTCAAAGGCAAAATCGTAATTAAACAAACTTTTTAAGAGTATGATAGGTCCCATATAATTCAAATAACAATCACTTAATGTACCTAGATTTAAATTTTGTGTCATAAATTTACGCCCAGAGTTTAAATAATAGTAAAATATAAAGATTAAATGTATTTTTTTTAATTTGTTGCATCTAAAATTACAGGTACAAAGTTTATTTATTAGTATACGAGGGTTGCTTAAAAATTTCATAATTGTAATTATACACAAATATTCAAAATTCTTTTTCGGGCTCGAAACTATCATTAATAGTAATTGAAATTAATTTCAAACAAAGTTTGCGTGTGCTAACGTCTACCCTCGACAGTCCACTCAAATAATCTAAGAACCCAAAATCTAGTTTAATCAGAAAAGATCTTGCATATTCCTAATAAATAATAAGATTACTAGATTAAAACTTTCCATTTATGATTTAAAGGCAGTTTAATTTTTATATTTGTTTATAATGAAATGTACAACTCTCGTGTAGACATCTGTTATCAGGGCAAAAAATTTGCAAAATATAAATGCAAAATAATTAAACAATTGTTTCCTATTAATAAACTAATCATTTCTGATAAGGTTGTCTAATGGAATTGTTTTCTTTGTTGATTTTCATACTAATGAGCAAATCAAACCATATTCAAATATTTACATGTAAATTATAATAATAACATTTATAACATTTTTGAAAATTGAAATTGACCGTATCCTTTTCTCGTCGAGTATATAAAAGTACGATTACGCGGCAAATAAGTAAATTAATTGATATATTTATAGATAGAAAAGGGAAAGAAAAGGGTTTATTCCAATTCAAAGTTTAGAACTCAAACATATTAAAAATTTATGTAAAATTTGTTTCCGAAGGATTTCAAAATAGACGATTTATGGTAAAAAATTTTGGTTATGATCCTAATGTATGTATATATGAGCTTATCGCGGGAAAATAAATAAAATATTTCCAAAAACGTTGCACATAAATTTAAAAAAATTTTGAAATGGACTAAACTAAATACCAAACTATTTTTTAAATATTTTTCTGTATGAACTAAACATTGCGACAATTTTGATACCCATTTGGATAAAATGCGAAAATAATATTCTTCCCCAACCTTTAAAACTCATATTGTAAACCAAAAATATTCTAAAAAAATTTTAAAATTATTTTTGTTGTAATCAGTTCAAAATTACGGAATCTTTATGACCCATTTGGAAAAAATCTAAAATATTATATTTTTCAAAAAATTACACTGAGGTCAGGATTTTTAAAAACATATGTTTTATTATTCTCGTCTCCATTGAGTTGTATTCCTACATGAAATTCTTAAAAAGAATGTTCTCGGAACACTATAATGTACATCCACTCTATATATTTATTTTTATACATATTTGAAAGTACCGTTTCAAAGTACACCGTTTCATTACTTTAAGAGGCGTTATGGGCTTTTCCCAACCATTTTTATACCCTACACCACTATAGTGGGGAGGGTATTATGCGTTTGTGCTGAAGTTTGTAACACCCAAAAATATTGGTCCTGGACCTTAAAGTATACTAATCGGCTCAGAATCACTTTCCGTTCGTCTGTCCATCCGTCTGTCTGTGTGTCCATGTAAACCTTACCAAAATTTATAAGGATAGGCCCATATTTACCCCTTCTCCCCTATGAGCCCTCTTGAAGAAAATCTCTTTTTTGTCAACAATATGGAAAAAATTTCACAATAAAACAAATTAAATGCTTTATATTGAAAAAAATCCACAATTTTAACATACTGACTTGTGTAGGGTATCATATGGTCGGCAATGTCCGACTATAAATTCATACTTGTTTTAATATTGTCTTTGTTGTGTCAAATTATTTTGCGTTCTTCGGGTTGCTACATCGAGCCCCGTACTCTTTAAAGCTATTATAATTATACTCACTTTTTAAAGCCTACTCTCATATAATTACCTCTGTGAGAGAATTCGAAAAGAACTTTCTTACAATTCAATACCATCTTAGATTTTACTTTCATCAGATATTATTTTCTGACTGTGTGTAAAAATGTCATGTTTATTCCAATTCAATTAACGCATTATATTTCCTAGTCTTGAAAATAGAACCCCAGGCACACTTTGCCAAGGGAAATTTTGAAAACATTTTAAGAATTACAACCGGTTGTGAATAGGTAATCGGTGGTATATTGTTGTTTTTTTGTCTCAATATGGAACCCCGGGCCAACTTGTCGCAACGGATTCCTACCAAAAAGTACAACCGGTTTCAAAAAAAAGTCGTTAATGATGATTTAAATATACATAAATACTTAGCCTCTTTCATGTGTTCAAATAGCAGTTTATATCTCTAGAACCAAGAGTTATTACGACCGACCCAATTACTATTAATAATGATGGTATGCAAAATTTGGTATTTACATCCCAGCAAAATCTTTACTTACCCGGTAAATAAGCAAATAATATTGGAAAAAATTGTAAGTAGTTACTTTTTGGGTGAATAACTACTTATTTTTGTTCGACGATGATCGAAAAATAACTGGTTACAAATCTGATTACCAGAGTTTTCCGGATTTAAAAATGGTTTTACACTTATTTTTTATATTTCCTAGTATATTCTCTTACTAAATGACCCATTAAAAGATTGTTTTATCATTCTATCAAAAATGGTTTCTACACATATGTAAATATCAAAATTTCTAGAAAAATACTCCAAAATTGACTAGGGTTAGAAACTAATTCCCTATTAGACATACGCAATAGACAATTGGCTACAAATTCTATTCAAAAAATAATAATTTATGTAATTGATAACGACAATTCATTACCAAGTAATATATGAAATAACTACGTTTTCTACAATACTCATTATCAAAATTTAAAAATATTTTACTGGGATATATCAATATTTGTTTAAAGGTGACAACTACTTTCTGGTTTTGTTCATCTAGTTAGTTAGTTAGTTAGTTAGTTAGTTAGTTAGTTAGTTAGTTTGAAATGAGGATGTATATGCATCAAATCCGAAGAAATACATCTAGGCCTCTATCAGGCCTGTTGTGCGCTCCTTAACCAGAGTCTCAGGTGGGAATCGAACCCACCACCTTCGGTCTACCAGACTAGAACACTAACCTAACTATTAAATCATTCTAGTTGAGGATCATGAGAGAATTTACATATTTAATAAGAATTATTTGTCTTGTTGTTGTAACAGCTTCGCTATTGCCAGAAGTTATTCCAGGAGTTGGAAAAATGGCTCATTTTGAAGTCGAAATATTGTGTTGTCATTAGTTGCGTTATTTTATGGAAATTTTAAGATTGCTATATGGTTCCATACAGAGCTTGAAATACGAGATTGTATAGGGCACATGGTAATCTTAGATTTGAAAACTTTGTTTTTTTTTCAGAATCTTACTCTTTTGTTAAATAAAAAAAATGTGTGATTTTTTTTGTTTGTTTTCAACTTAACCAACTATTTAATTTTTATTTGTTGTTTATTAAACGTTATTTTTTATTTGCTTTTTAAACAATAAATTTTATGTTGAATGTTAAAAATACAATTATGTTTAATAATTATTATAATTTATGTATTTGTATGTGCATGATTGAATACGTGTACATTTGTATCTATGAATGTATGTATGTATTGATTAGGTAAGTTTATTGAATTTATGCAAGTAAGAGAATTGTATGCATGTATCTAGATAAGGCCTTATGCATAACATAATATCAAATGTTTATAAGACATATATTGTTCTAAAAACCTTTGATAAATTATTATGAATAAGGTAGATAATGTATAAATTAATTTTTAATAAAATTTAAACAAATATTTCCAATACAAAACTGAGTATATGTTGGTTAAAATAAAATAGTTGATCCTAAAATTATGCAATGGAATACAATCATAAAATTAATAAACAGTGAATATCAAATGTTTTAAACTCTTTACGCCTTATTGTTTAATGAAAAATGTTATGATTCGTTTTAGTTTGAAACAAAAGCTTACCTAAATAATATATTTGAACAATATTTAATAATAATAATAAATGTACAATATCATTTATATAATAATTAAAATAAACATTAAATTGTAGATATTTTTTTAGCCTCAACTATTTTTTAACTTAATAACTAGATTATTTTTATAATATTTTTATTTTTTCATAAAACAGCATTATGACCTGTTTCAAAGTGAATTTTGTTAATTTGTTTTCTTCATTTTTTTTACTTAAAAAGGTACATTTATCTCTGCATTTTATATGGCATTTTGATTTTTGTATATGTATGTATGTTTGTATCATAAATTAAATTTAAATAATAAACATAAAACTTAAGTAAGTACAAAATTTGGTTATAAAAAATTTCAAGTTTTATTTTTCGTGACATTTCGAAATCGTAAATTAAAAGTTTACTTTGGGTTTTTAGTTTTATCTCTTAGAAAAATTATTCACTTATTGTCTTAGACGAATCTTTAAATGTTATTCATCAATGTTCAAAGTTTTTCTCTTTTATATATATATTTTTTTCATTGTGGCAAACAAATTATTAGTTAAGTAAATTAAATCATAAAACAAAAGGATAATAATAAAAGTACGTTCACATCTTTCATACATTTGAGGAAAATGGCGTAACTTGTACTTTTTGTAATATTTTGTTTTTGTTTATCAAACATGTTTTTTGTTATTGAAAATCAAGACATTTTTGTTGTGCAAATAAATATGTTTTTAAATGAAATCAAATTTTAGTGGTCACGTCTTTTGTCAAATATTTGATAGGTGTGAACATAGCATAAGTTCATAGCTTTTATTTACTTAAAAACTATATTCTTTATATTAAAACCACTATAAACTATTCACAGCAGTTTATTTTTCTTTTTTTATTTTACAAAACTTGTTTTAAACTAAAATATTACCTTTTTTATTTTTTCTTAAGTCAAAAAATTATAAATATATTTTATATATCAACAGAGTAATATATTTGGTTATTCTTGAAATGTATGATTATTAAATAAAAATTATTATTCTTATAATAGTTAAAGCAAGAATTGTGCGTGTTAAAGAAACCTTTATTTATTTTGCAAATTTTTTTTTTAAATAAAGTGCAATCAACATAGGGAAAATTGTTAAAAAATTGCCTTTAGACTATGAGACTTCTCGTACGACTTTTTGCATGGAAAAACAAATGAAATTACATTCGTAATTTCAAAATGAGAATAAATGTCATATGATTTATACTTTTGACATTTAAACTATTGGTATAAGACAAAAACAAAGTAAAATGATAACAGCTGTTTTTATGATCTAGTAAAACTTTCTTGTATTTTTTTTAATCATTTCATAAAATGAAGAAAGTCATATGAGTTTCATAATTTTCCTTAGTATTTTCTCTAGGATAGTAACAGAGGAGATAGTCTCCTTCTACTTATTGTTACAACTTGTTACAGTAGTCATTGTACTTAAGTATAATTAGTTATTAAAATCACTATTGGGTTAAATATAAATATGTTCAGTTTCTCACAAATTTGTTCAGACATTGTTCCCCGAAGCTACTAAAAATATCAATCAGTAAGTAGTATAGTGAAAGACTTGAACACTTTTCCTTTTCACTTTAGCAGTCGTAATTCGGATCTGAGTAGGGGAACAACAGTGTTTGTTGACAAGCTTCCGACAGAGTTACATCTCATTCACACTCATTCTATATTGCATGGATTACATAAGTATGAAGTTTAGAGAACTTTTTCCTTTATTTATTTAATGTTGTATTCAATGCCAAGCTATCATTTTCTTGTGAATGCCAAATCTTTCCGTTGAAACGGTATTTTTTGTTGTCAAAATATACAATTTTATAGAATTTTCCAAGCCAGATGCAATGGACATTTTTGTACGTATTTTAATGAAAACAAGTATTTTGAAAAAGTGCAACAAAAAGTAAAAGAACAAAGAAAAAAAATAAAATCAATCAAAAGAAAGATCAAGAATTAAGAATCTTAAACTTTATTGGATACCAAAGAATATTTTTGATAAAACTTTATTTGGTGTTCCAATTTCACGATCGATAGCGTGATATTTTCTGGCAAGAGGAGAAAGCTCCAAGACGATATTACACGTTCAACTATGGTTTGGAATTTGCAGGGTAGTCGTAGACTTGGAGGAATCAAAAACCTAGCTTTAGATAAAATAAAATAAAAAACAATTTGAAATAATACTTTGTGCAATTCGCCGTAATTCAGTTATATGTTGCAAATTTATGGATTTTTTATGATCCAGATAAAGAGAATCATGTATGTATATTCAAAATTTTTATAAAATCGAATAATTCTAACGCAAACACAGTGAAGTTCAAAATCAAGTTATGAAATTTTCATTAAAATTTATTGAATTATTTTTAAGTTTTCAATAGATTTAAATGACTTTGTTTTGGACAAGAGTCAAAAAAGTCCATATCATTATGAAGGACACAAATTGAGTGGCTTTTAAATAAACATACGTAAAATGGGAACTCTGAATAGTGCCAAAGTTTTACATAGACATCCACCTCACCGGTTCAATATTAGAATGGTCATGGTTTTATAGTGATTCTGAGTAGATTAGTAAACATTATGCTGCAATCAGCATTCAACACATAATAACCTTTGCAGTGGTATAGGATAAAAAATCTCAAATTGTTAAAACTTATATTTGTATAAAAATGAGTTATTGACATGTTTTTGAAAGTTTATATTATTTTCAAAAAATTTATATTATTTTCAAAAAAATGTCAAAAATATGACTTCCACAAAAAGTTGTGTTAAAATTTTGCACATCACTGTTGTAAATGCGCCCTAACGTATGCTTCAACAAATCATCATTATTATTACAAACATATTATATTTAAAAAAATTATACTTTGTTTAAAAATATCAATTAATTAAAAAAACATAATAATTAAATAAATAAATATTTAAATTTCATTAATTAAATTTTTATTAATTTTATAGTTTTTTTTTGGGAACATAAATTCTAAAGCGGTAGGCATTTAATTATAAAACAAATAATGTCATTTGTTTACATAAAATAATTATTAAAAAAAAAAAAACATAAACAAAACATTTGTAAATATGTTTATGTGTAAGCATATAATAAAATATATATATAATACTAATAATAACTTTTTTTAATTAATTTATAAGCTAAATAAAATCTGAGAAGAAAATAAGAAAAAAAAATAAAAACTTTAGAGTTGAACTCTCTTTGGAAATGCGTTCTAAATTTCAACCTATTAAAGCAAAATTAAACATTTATAATCTTTTGTAATTCTATGTGTTTGTGAATTCTCAATATTTATGGATATTTTTCGTTTTATTTCAACAGAAAATTAAGTTTATATAAAGATATTGTATCTAGAAAATTATTTGGTTTCGTTTATTTATACATGTATTGTATAATTGAAAAGTAAAATTATAAATAAAATCAATTAAGATTTAGAACTAAATATCTAAATAACTTATCCCAAATATTTTTTCATAATCATATACATACTCTTTTAGTTGTAGATTTATCTTTAAGTTTAGGCTGTTTTTTTAATCATAAATCTTAATAACTACTTACTTAGAACTAAAAACTACATAATTCATTAATTTACAAATACTTTTTTTTCATTTATCCTCAAGATTTTTCTTCCTCCACATCGAACTCTATGCTCAATTTTTCCAACTTTATTATTATTTTAATATTTTTTGTTCTTAAAAATTTACAAATATAAATTAGTTCTATTTATTTATGTTTTTTGTTCTATTTGCAAATTATTTTGAGTTTTTTTTTTTAAGTTTTTATAATTTTTGGTATTTTTTTTCTTAATTTTTTAACTTACTTTTATGTAGTTAAAAAAACAAACAAAAAATATATAATGAATATTTCTACTTAAACTGTTGTTTATTAATAATAATGAGAGGTCTACAGATCGAATACTTCCATTTTAAACGGTTTTTTGCTAGTTGGCACATCTAGATGATTCCCGGAGATACGCATCATTGCTGAACGCATCGTAACAGGTTTATCATCGTCGTCATCATCGGATGCATCACTGTGCGTTTTAACATGCCCTCCTAATGCGGGACCACTGAAATCATTCTCATCGTCATCCTGTAAACATTTTATTAAAACAAATTATATTTTAATTATTATTTTTTGTATTTTAAAAAGCTTTTACTTGTCATGCTTAATTGAAATAATCAAAAATTAAAAATGTTATTCTTAGCAATAAATAAAATTATTAAAATATATATAATTATATACACATATTCAAAATTTGTTGTCAGGCCAGACTAAAGTATCCCTTAATTTTTTAATTTATATTAGTGCTCTGATGAAAAGTGTTGTTTTCAATAATCAGCAGCAACTTATTAAAAACATTAAATGAATTTGTCTAGTTTTTTATTTATATTTACATTAGTTCTCTTTAATTTCTACATGTGAAGTTTAATTCCCAAGATCCCAACATTTGCAATTTTTCTGGTTTAAATAATTGTGGAGAAGTCATATGTATTTTGTAAGGTTGGTCAATTTTTTTTTTTTTGTTCTTTTTAGTATTTTGTATTAAGTGCGTTTATCTTATTAATGTTAACATTATTTAAGTCAAATTAGTTGTATTATATAATACTTCAATTTCACTTCCAACAAGTAAGAGTTCTATATTCGGCTGTGCCGAATCTTATATACCCTTCACCATGATGTGTTTAAAGCCTTTTGTACCTTTTGAAAAACGAAAAAGTACCAAAAAGTCCGCATCTATGGGTCCTCAGTTAATCCGGGCCATACAAACTTAATTACATGTTCCTAGGTTCAATATTGTAGAAATTGTAAAAAGTA
>NC_060954.1:20049494-20158939 GCF_022045245.1 Lucilia cuprina
GTTGTTAAGGGGGAACTTTTAAAAAAATGTACAAGATTAAATCTTATAATTTTATATGTAGTTTTAATCGAATACAATACAATTGCAGTTCACTTTGAATACATATTATTAGAGCTCTCCTCTAAAAGCCTTAAAATTAATTGTTGAATAATTTATTTATTTATTTAAAAAATCATTGTTAAAATTCTGTTGTTTTTATTTTATAATATATTTATTATAATGTGTGTTTGTATATGTGTGTGTATAATAAATTGGTCATAGACACATTTATTTAAATATTTAACAATCTAACTGTGATTTATAAACAAAAACAAACTAATTACAATTTATAAATAGAATGTGAAATGATGTATTACACCGACGTTAAAATTGAAAGAAAAATCTTTATGCAGAAACATGAAAATCAAAATAATTGTCTTTGGCACAAATATTATTATCGATTTATATGGATATAGATCACACCTCAAAAATATATACATATACCCAAAAAGTGGATAATGTAAATCGAAATGTGACAAATGATAATGTATGTAAAGCCTTCATCTTAGTATGTATTTAAATAAAAATTTGCTGTTATGGAAACGTGTTTTATTTATTAATAAATTAAGATAATTATGTTCAAAATGTTGTTGTAGTTCCAATATCAAATTTTTGATTGTTGTAACACACAATTGTTGTACACAAATTTCTAATCTGTGTTAAGATTTAGGGTCGAATTACTTATTTTATAAATGATGAAATAAGTTTTCGAAATGAAATTTTCGATTTCGAAATTAAGAAAACATATAAAAACATAAAATCTTATATAGATATGCGATGTCGATGTAGATGTTAAAATCGACTTTCTCAAGTCTCCGGAATACAAAGATTTTAATAACTGCAAAATCAGTCCACAAACAACTGAGATATGAGCAAATCCGAAACAACCTTGAAAAATTTACTCAATTTTTTTCAAAGCTAACAAACAGATAGTATTATTTAGCTGCGTTTTTAGATATCGAGGGAGCTTTCAATAACATTTAGATTAAAGCGATTCAAAATTCGCTAATAGAATTCAAGACTTCCTAGTGAAATGACTTCTCTTGCAAGCAATTTAAGCCTAGGGGATCAATGTGTAAGGAAAACAGGGATGAGTACAATCTTCCTGTGGTTACTGTCGGTTAGCGATATTCTAAAGCTGTTTAAATCAAAATATTATTATAAATATTATGGAATCAAAAACTCTTGATGTTCTGGGCCTGAAAATTCAGTGCGATGTCCGCTGGACTAAACACATTTTTCAAGTATCGAAAAAAGCATTCAATTGTCTCGGTTTTTTGAAATAGTGTAAGACATACTTCACTCCATCTGATCTTATTATATTTACATCACTTATATCCGACCGAAAATGGAATACAACTCTCATGTATGGGCCGGAGCTTCGAAGTCTATTTTGGAGCTACTCGACCGCGTACGGGAGAAGGTACTTATCGGTGACAGTAGGGTACCCAAATCTATTGATTCACTGGAGCACAATCGCAACGTGGGGTGTCCTATCGATACTGCAATGGAATATGTTCCTCTTTCTTCAAGAGCACACCCATTTGTGGTAGATGGACCGCACAACACATTACATGGGAAATTCATTCTTCAGTCGCACTGTTCGTATGTGGAATAAACTTCCTACAGAGGTATTCCCTGCCACTTTCGATATAAGAAGATCTAAATCAAATGCCACAAACACTACTTCCTCTATCCTCCTTTCCACAACCTATTTTCCTAGTTTTAACACAATGCTTCGCATAAGTAGGGGTCATCACCCGAGTGCTGGTCCAAATGAAAAAAAAACTGCTTTGGCTGAACTTTCATCATATGCGAATGTAGAAGGATTACGTGTAAATCCTGCGAATACAACACTGTTACTCTTTACTTAAAAAAAGAGTAAGTATGTTATTGTTCTAGCGTACAGATCCTAATGTAGAAGTGGTTGAATAAATTAATTCAATGTAAAGTTAAAAAATTACTATCACTAGCATAGACCATAGAACGGATTTCTTTCCTATATTGGAAAGAAAATAAAACACACTTTTATATATGTAGTTATTTGATTATTACATACACATATCATGTATGGAGTATATATATAATTGTTTTAAAAAAACAAATTGCTAAAATACAAAAAGAAAATATAAGATTAGTTATAATAATATTAAATACTTTATGAATATTAAGTAGAAAGGAAAATATATTGTTAAAAATAACGCAGATTGTATAAAATCTTAATAAAAAGTAAGAAAATCTTCATAACGTCATTTCATGTGCATTAGAAAATTTGCAAGACAAGCTGCAAATGGCAGATAAACATAAGGAAATCACATTTACTCCGGTGGTGTTTTATGTGCACTCCAACCGTGAAAGCATTTTGTAAAACGTTTTGATTCTTTATTCTTAAGTGTTAAAAATAATTTGCGCGGACGTTCGGGTTGCTTGATGCGCATATGCTGTATATAAACCTAAACAAATAAATCAATTAATAAACATTATAGAAATCTAAACAAAAATCAATTGAAAATTTTACTTACTTGTGCTGATTTGTAAGCCAATTTTATTTCAACCTCACTACAACGTGAACCCAGCCAAAGGAACACTTGTTCCCCATTGTCCAATATCATAATGTCATCGTCAGCCAAATCATCTTGACAGAAATCTGTACATTTTTCAGCCACCGTAAAATAGCCTTTTTCATTGGAACATCTGAACAGGCGTGTAAAGTTCATATACTCTGCATTGGTGTCGTAAGGTTTACGGCCACCCAGTGCTACCCAGAAGAAATTCTCTGGCTCTTCACCTTCATTTAGAATTTGCAAACTCACCCAGGGGCTGTTAAACATATCCTCGGCAATTTCTTGTATTAATTTGGCCTCTTCTGGACAACTCTTTGAACCCAGCCAAACATAAACGATGCCCGATTGGGATTCATCTTCAGTTTCAAATGGCACATACAAAATGTAACTGCAAAACAAAAATAAAATTATTAGGTTGAACATCAATTATATAGAAATTATTTATACCAAAATGCTGAATTAAGATACGAAGCATCCGGTTGGATTTGTATAAGTCTGGTGCACAAGGCACCACCATTCGAACGTAAGTGGAAAAATTCTACAGCAGCTTTGCCATCAGGAGTCTTAGACTTATCCTTACGTTTGCCAGTATGTATAATAAATTTGCGCTTAAAATGTGCCAAAAATTTCAAATTCTCCTGCTGTTGATGGATGCGCACAACTTCCAGTTCTTCGCCAAACATAGTTTTAAATTTCTTTTGCAAAGTAAAAGTAAATGTTAACCAGCCCATATTTCCAGCATTACGACCCTGCCAGAAGTACACTATGCATTGTATTTCATCGTCCGGTGGTGGTTTGCTGTCATCTAATTCAGCTCCATCTTCATCATCATCGGCCGGTATACAGTAACGACACAAAAATACATAACATTCTCCTGTATAAAAGTGTCCAACTTCTTCTTCCGGCAAGCGAACAAACTTCTTGCCTTCTAAAACAAACGCTTCCATTGCTTCCAAATCATAATTCCAATCTTCCTCCAATTGTTCGGCTTCACTAAGCGGCATAGGATTTTGTCGTGGCATAAACAGTGCCGCCAAATCAGCTCGTGTTTCCTGCTGTTTAGCCCATTTGGTTAAATCTGCTCCCGTTTTTGCCACAGAGTTTGCAGTTCGTGTAAAATCTACTGCCATTACTTCATCCCAACCGATAAACTTCGACTTGAATATTTGTGTTTCGGTGTCTTCTTGCAAACGTGTTACTAGTGCATATGAGGGTCGTGTTATCATATTAAATAGTTCACGTGAAAGTTTTATGGCGGCCGCTCTAACCAAGCGTGTCGATTTTTTGCCAAACCAAACAAATAAATCCGTAAAACAATCTAGTATATAAACATTTTTACTGACTAACAATGTGTTGACCAGCTTTTGTTCAGGTATTTCAACCTGAGGCAACTCTAAATAGCCCATGCCCAATTGCACTTGATATAGTCTGGGAACAGGTGGCACAAAATTATCTTCTACATGTTGTAAAATCTTTTGTTTGGGTGCTTCTTCTGGATCGCTGCCTAAACGTTGCCAAAACTCTTCACTTTCGTCACCTTAAAATATATTGAATTTAATAAAGATATTTTGAACAGTAAACTTATTTATAAATGTTTGTTTTAGACATTTGTATAAGATCTATTTCAATATATTAAAGACGGCAAAATAGACTTTTCGAGTCTAAGCAAACAAATCAATTACACATACCTTGGCTTTCTACAATGATTTCGCACTTATTCTTTCGTTCAGTTTTATTGATCTTCTCTGCCATCAGGCGTGTTTTTGAATTCAATGTATTCTTCGAGCATCTCCCCAACCATATGTACATTTTAATGCCGCAGTCTAGGACAAACGAATAACGTGGATCCAAAGACTCAAACTCAACAGATACAGGTTCCATATGTATTGATGCACCTGCAGCATGTACACGATATAGACGTATAGTGTACAACATGTCTTCTACGGTATAGAAACCTGTCGCAGTGCGGCCACCTTCTATATACGTAACCTCAGTATCAAAAAGATTTAAAAATTCTTCCGATTCGTCATCTAAATAGAAAAAATAAGTATTTTTACAACAATTATTACTACTACCTAAATACGATTTACACAAAAAGATAAAACTATTTCAAATTATTTATTGAGTCAGCCTTTCAGTTAGTAGCGAGTTATACTTACTCTGTTCCTCACGAATTGTGCGACAACGGGCACCCAAAAAGTTTCGTAAATTTACCGCATGTATAGCAGCACAAGCTCTTTTATCCAATGTAGATTGATTACCGATCCAAAAATATATCTCCCAATTCAATTGATCCATGTCATCGAAAGATGTTTTTAACACTATATAACAATCGCCCTCATAGAATTTGCCATGAGCAACTTCTTCTATTTTATTTGGAAGGAAATTTTCAATTTCCCATATAGTTAGGCCTGGCAGTTGACCATCTTCTTTTTCAAAGAATTTCGAATAGTCTAATTGTGGTTTCTCCAACGATTCATCCCAACGTTTAGGCTTAAGGGACTCGGGACGAGCCTCATCTGAATCGTTGCACCAGGAACGATTGGCTTCAGCTTCATCTTTATCCTTCGCGACATCTTTCATACCCTTTAGTATTTTAGCCGAGTCTTGAGCAGAATCATTGCGTGGACCACGTCGTAGACGAATTTTGCGGGCAGTAGAATCTTTTGGTGTGGATGTGACAGGTACAGACGGTGGCACCGCTGCACCAGCCAGGCGAAGTTGTGTTTGTAAGGAGAAATCTATATTATAAAATTCAATACCTGAACCTTTGGTGGCCTCTGTTGGCTTCGGAGGCATAATTAAATCGGGATTATTGCGTAAATCCAACTGGTCCAGACCATCCAAAAGATGTATAGCATCTGGTAGGGTTATCAAACGATTCGACGATAGATTAAGTCTTTTTAATGCACCACACCGGCACAGTCCTTCAGGTATCATTTCCAACAAATTGTTAGATGCTGAAAATACCTCCAAACAACACAACTTGCCTATCCCTGATGGAATGCCCTCAAAATCTAGACGATTGTCATTCAAATAGAGTCTTCTTAATTGCGCCAATTTGCATAGTGCCGCTGGTAACACAGTAAGTTCGTTTCTTGACAGATTAAGAACCTCTAAACGTTGCCAGAACTCTATACTTGAACTTAGTTCTGTAATGGCATTGTCGCTGAGATTCAATCTTTTCAAATTTGGCAAATTGTACACACAATCAGGGACCTTTGGAAGATTATTTTGCGATAAATCCAATTCGGCCAAATTAGACAAACTATCCAGAGTAGTGGGGAAGTTTAAGAGTGTACGCTGTGTGTTGCGCATATTCAAAACTTCCAAATTTTGCAAAGAGGGCAATTGGCGCAACTGAAATAACTCTAATGGGTTATCGGCCAATATTAAAGTCTGTAAATTAGCCAAACGTCTTGTCTGCGGTGGCAATGTTTCCAATTTGTTATGGGACAAATCCAAAAATAACAAATCCGTTAGATGTATAAACAAGGCTGTTGGTATAGTCTCGATGTTATTGTGGCTTAAGTTAAGTACCAACAAACTTTTTGCCTTTTCCAAACCTTCGGGTACTTCCTTTAATTTATTGTGCGATAAATCCAGTGTAGTCAATTCGTCTAAACGAAATAATTCGGGTGGTACGCCACTACTTTTGATTTGATTTTTTCTTAAATTTAGTGAACGCAAACATGTCAACTCGGTTAGTTCACCAAATAGTTTTTCCAACTGATTGTGTTTCAAACTTAAATGCTCAAGTTTTAAGAGATTTCCCAATTCCTCGGGGATTTCCTTCAAATTAGTTTTATCCAAATTCAGCCATTGCACGCGGGTCATTAATTTTACCGCTGAGGGAAAATTGTTATCCTAGAAATATCAAACAAAATTAGAGTATAAAAACATAATAAAACAAAAACAAGATTGTTTGTAAACAAAACAAATTACAGCGCAGCAGCAGAACTGCTCTGGTTTTTCTTTGACAGCTGAGACAAATTCTAGTTTGACACAATTTTTTTTTTCATTCACTAACACCAACACAATGCAAGTTCAGCTGGATTTTTATTCACTGTTTTTGTTGATTTTTTTTAAAATTACAGTTTGAATTTCACTATTCTCGTATTCTTTTAACATTAATCTCTATATATTTAAGTTTTTTTCTAATAATTTACTTACGCTAAAGTCATTTTTTGTAAAATCTATGCCCCGTACAAATGGTAATACACCCGTATTGGCCATTTTTTTCACTGTGACTAATACATAGTTGCATACTAAAGTACTCAGTTTGCTATGCAGAGTTGTAATGTAAAATCATTGGAATATAATACTAATTTGGAGAATTGCAAATTGAAAATTGTGACAAAGTATTTATCATAAGGTAATGAGAATTAATACAGCATGATAATTAATACCCCTATACACTACGCAAAATCTATTATATTCGATTTCCTTTATGCGAATAATTTGTGAAAAAACTATTTTCACAAGTTATGGTTGACATTTGAAAATGGTGGAAAATATTGAATTTATATTTATGTATTATTAATTTTTATTTTATAGAATTTTTTTATTTATATAATATATTTATTTTACATTCAAAACTATTTTCATTGATTTTAGGGAATTTTCTTAAAAAAATTGTATTTTCAATTTTTATTTGTTTATTATCAAACTAGGTTCTAAAATATCTAACGTTGTCTATTGTTTTTGTTAGATTTTGTGCCACGAAAGGTAACAAATATACTGTGCATATACAAATTATATATTGTATAGTTTTTTCCTGATGGGCAAAAGTTTTTTTAAAAAAGCATATTTTTTGTTTCGGTGGTGATAACTCATCAACAGGGAAACCGAAAACATGCTCTAAAAAAGTGTTTTAAGCGCATTAAATATGCCGTAAAAAACTCAAAATATGCTCTTAAAATTTAAAATATATGCTCCAAAAATAAAATTTTTTATTATTTTTTAACATTGAAAAGCTCAAAAAGACTGAAATTGTAATGAAATAATAAATGTCATATTCTATATCCTACAACATTTTTTATAAAAATTTCATCTCATAGTTTGAAGAACTATTATAATAGAATTCCATTTTACGTTCAGATAACCAATAAATAACATGAAACCATTTGGTCCCTAAAAAACATATTTCAAACGACAAAGTTTGACACATTTCTTCCAATTGTATTCATAGCTTTTAAACTGACATTTTAATCGGTGTTGTCATAAATTTCAATAATTAGTTTTTTAAACTATAAAAATGGATTGGTCTCATGAAATCAATAGTAATCGGTTTTATGTCCGATTTAAAATATAATGCTTTATTGAATAAAAAACTATAACATAACGAATTTTTTTTTCAAAATTGTAAAATAGGCTAAAAAATTAAAAAAAAATAAAAAAATAGAATTTTATTTTTTTAAATAAAGTTTTGAAAAAAGAAAATTAAAAATGTATAAAAACGAAAAAAAGCGAAAACATCAAAATATGCACTAAAAGAGTAAAATATGCTCTAAAAACTCGAAAATATGTCTTAAATATGCTAAAAAGTCAAATCATGCAAAATTATGCTCTTATGGGTAAAATATGCTCTAACAAATCGATGCCAAAATTCTCAAATTGGTCTGAAACGTGTAAATATCTTATCCATGAGTCCATACGACGCACCAGAAAAAACATGCATTTCCATATTTTGGTTTCCCTGCTCATCAACTATATATAAGAATCACTTTTGTTAAATTCATGCACACTAAAGTTGAAAAGTTTGTAAAGAAGGAATCATTTCATGCAGCTAACACTGTTCCGCAATGAAATCTATGTTATTGAATTGAACATATAAAAATATAAAATCTGTATTTGCTTTCCGTTTTTGTTCTAACATATATCGCGCTTCTAAAATATAAACAAATTTTAACCCTTTTCCCGACAAAAATTAACCCTTTTCCCAACTACACTTTTATTTTTCATCTAGTATATTCTAATTTATATTTAAATAATTTTTTGTAAGCTCGGAGATATTCAAATATCAATATTTAGAAAAAAATATTTATTTGTTCATTACAAAACAATTACAAATTATATTCCAACCTAATTTACCGAGCAGAGTGACGGTGACTACACGTCCGTTTTAGTGTAGCAGACCAGAGACTTTGGTGGAAGGATCGAAAATTTTGAGGAGTGCGTTTGCATCACAACTGGATGCAAAGAATTTAAATAATTATAGGGATATAGAACCATTAGTTTTGTTTTTTAAAAACATTTGTATAATTTACCCTTGTCGTGGTGTAGGAAATAAAAATATTACAATAATATTTTGCATAATATATTGCCCACCCTTTCGTTTTTTTATTTAAAAATGTTTTTAAATATATAAACCGTTAGGTAGCGGAATATTTTGCAAAATACAACTCTGCATGTTCTTTTTGAAAAAACAGCTGACATTGCAAAACCACTTTTAAACGCCATTTTTCTGATTTGTCAGCTATAGAACAAATAAAATTTATTAAAATATTTTTAAAAACTTTAGGAAAATAACTAGAGACTTTAAATCAAACATTGGGATATAAAAAAACTTTATAAAGCAAAATACAAGGGTATGTTGTCGCCTCAGTTATGCTCCTTCTAACGATAGGTTTTGAATTGCAATGTTGGCAATACATGTGCTTTTTCTTAAGTCTGTGCGCCCCTACTGCTGGAGCAAATTAAAATTTTTAATCGTCCTGTTAACATTATAAGTGATAAATTGATAATGTTAAATTGGTTAATTACAGGTGAATCCTATGATCAAACTGGATTAACAGATATTCGATTGAATGGAATCTGTTCGCTGTTACTTGTGTGACCATGAATTTGTGGAAGGCGAAGAGCCATGGTTAATGTTTGAGCAACGATTACGAGAGGACGGACAAGTGGAATGTTCACTGGCTGATTTGTTGGGCAACATATTAGAAAAAGAATTGGAAGAGGCTTTAGCCCATTCTACAGTAAGAACCTTCTTAAATAGTTTGGGAATTTATTGAATTATAATGGCTTGTTTTTAGTTACTCTGTGATTCATGTAATGCTGATGTTTTGGAATATGAAAGTCTTGAAAAGCGTTTTTCCCAAATACGGGAAAGAATTTTAAGTTCATACAAAGAAAATTCTACGATACAGAATTTAAATAACTTGTTGCAAGGAAATGTTATTATTGCCAATGGATGCCTGCCACAAGCAAATGAAGAAAATAGTAAATTCCTTGTTAACAATGCAGAAACCATAGAAAATATTTCAAATGGGGAATATTTAGGCATTACGGAAATGGATTTAGTAGAAGAGGTTCAGGACGATGAACTAGAATGTGAAGAGAATTTAAATGTAAATGATCTAGACAATGAACAGGCGCCAGATCACGATGATGTAGGATTTATTGATAATGTCAGTTCACAAATCGTACCTGATCATTTTGATTTTGCCGCCTTTAATGAACATGTAGCACAAAATTCTTTACCCGCTGGTGTACTAAATTTATCAGATGGTCTTGTCAATTTAGAGGTTTCGGAGGAGTCTGTTGATGTTCAAGACATACCCTTGGAAGGTCAAGGTATGTAAAATGTTTTTTTTTATAATTTTTGCTGTATATATATATGTACGTATTTGTTATTTAAGATATCATTATATATGACGTTAACACGGACCAGATTCAACAGGGCGACTTAATTATTCAACAAGACAGCGATAGTCGCGATTTGAAAACGTATGATAGTACTGAAGGTAAGTACCCAAAATAAATTTTCATACATTTTTTTAGTCATACAAAAATTTTAACTTATCCCTAGAATATTTTAATTATATCTGTAAAGTTCTCACCATAAACCATTTCACATTGTAACTCTTCATGTAGGCGCAATAGGCGGAAATTAGTATTTTATTAGTATCGTATGGAATATAAACTGATTTGTAAGAAAATATCTTAAAAGTTGTATTTTTGGATCATTATCAATTGTGAAGTGAAAGCGAACTTAAATATTTTTTATATTAAACTATATTGAAACACGGAAGGAGAACAGGTCGATGTCAGACCTGCTGTGCGTTTATTCAAAAGAATTTATGTACTTTTCCAAGCAAGAAATCATCATTCTATTTTTAGAAACTAAGCTTTATAGGCGCATGGGTCTTAGACATCGATATCTTAGCATACTTCTACACTTAACATGTTCGCCATATTTGAATAGATGTGCTTGTACCATCATTATATTTTTCGTGTACAGTGACTCAAACCATAGAAGAATATACATAAACATTTTAAAGTCAAACGCAAAATCGGACAAACAATTTATGCTCAGATTTTTTCTACGATGTTGCATCTTTAACATTTGAAATGTATCCAGTTTTACTCTATAGTGTATTTCATGGTGTCTTTATGAATATAGATCTAGCGGCGGGCGGTCTAGGAACAATAGAAATAAGGCATCTTATTATCGAATAGGATGAAATAGAAAATATGTACAAAATATAAGTAAAATCGTGAATAACGATTTCGTGGGCAACTGGCTGACTTAGTGATATGTGATAACCAGGGTAAGGATTTCTTTACAAATGCATGATTTTAGTCAGTAACAAATGCATGATTTTAGTCAGTAACTCTTTTAATTAGTTCTCTTTTCGAATCAAAGAATTTGCCATGGCCTGGCGATAAGAATGTGGTATTTCGTTCTTTACACTAAAAAAGCACCAACTCTTTTTCTTCAGGAAATAGGATCAAACTACTTATAATCACGTTTAGTTTTTCGGTGTTATGTATAGGGTTAAACATGCTTATTGACAGTATTTAACGTTTAAGCCTCATTGAACGCTTTCATATGTATACCGAGTTTAAATATATTATTTCATATCATCTAATCGCTATCAAGTTTTATGTTTTTTTTTGTTAATTGCTTGCATAGTTAATTGTTATTTAATTAATAAAAGCCAATTATTTTTACAGACGGCGATCTGAATTTTATAATTAGTACAGATATTTTTACAAGTGAAGGCAACTGTGAAAATTCCCAGCAATCAGCTGCGTCAGAAATAACACAAAATGATAATATACAGCAACAGGATGCTAGCACTTCTGAGACAAAACCCACAGCCCCTAAAGTGGTTTGTAAGCAAGATGGAGACACTTTTATTTGCCTAATATGCGAAATATCGCCACATTTTGAACGCCAGACACTAGTGGAACATTTTCAAACATTTCATAATTCAAAATTCTATATGTGTGAGCAATGTCATGAAGGATTTGGAAAACGACAAGACTTGAAATTACACACAGAGCTCGGTCACATAATACAGTGTGAGCATTGTGAACGGACGTTCAACAATAATCGTTTGTATCGTATACACAAACGGGTGCACTACAATAATACGAAGCAGTATGAATGTCATGTATGCCAGAAAATGTATGTGTCCAAAGCAATTTTGGAGGAACATATGAACACTCATACTGGTGTAAGACCCTTTAAATGCAGCGAATGCCCCAAAGATTTCGCCTCGAAATATACACTTCAAACACATATGAAAATTCATAAGGAACGACCGCGTCCGTATCAGTGTGATCAGTGTGATAAAAGGTTTTTGAATCAACAAAATCTGAATCAGCATAAAAAATTGCATGTCTCTGTAAAAGCCTTCCATTGTGAGGTGTGCAATAAGGCTTTCACCACTCAGCATAGTTTACAAGTTCATAAAATAGTACATTCAGGTCAAAGGCCCTTTATTTGTCGTATTTGTGGAAAATCATTTGCACGTAGACCGGAAATAAAAGATCATGAACGTATTCATACTGGTGAGAAACCTTTTAAATGTGAATACTGTCCCATGGCTTTTGCTCAGCGCACTAATTTGGCTAGTCACAAGAAATCTACACATTTGAATGAGAAACTACACAAATGTGATCTATGCTTGCGATCTTTTAAACGTAAACGATTGTTAGATTACCATATACAAGCCATTCATACGGGTGAACGACCGCATAAGTGTGAAATATGTGGAGCAGGATTTGTCTATCCAGAGCACTACAAAAAACACATGCTCATACATAGTGGGAAGAAGCCATATGCATGCGAGGTTTGTGGCAAACAATTCAACAGTCGTGACAATCGTAATGCCCATCGTTTTGTGCACAGTGATAAGAAGCCTTACGAATGCATGGAATGTGGTGCGGGTTTTATGCGCAAACCGCTTCTTCTAACACACATGAAGCAAACAAAACACATAAACGATACAATAATTATAAATCAGCCACAATTTACTCAACACCAACCAATGGAAATTGGCAGTATAACTTCAACCTCGTCATCTGCGGAATACAATAATTTAAATGAAGAAGAATCGGAAATCGATGTTGACAATGATCTAAAATCACAAGAGGTTTCCGACGAAACTCTCGAAAAAATCATATTTAAAGCTGACGACTTGTTAGCAGAAAACGTTTCAGTTGCATCGATTACTGACAAAGTTGTAGACCAAGACGAAAATGTGATAACTGCTGTAGGTGATCATTTAATGAAAAACGATTTGGATAATGTTAAATATTTGGAATTTGAAGATTTAGAACATGATGGTCATCAAACTCTAACGTGGGTCAATATAGGTGATGATAAAGTTTAAGTAGTTGTATTTTATCTAATATCATTAAGTGAAAACATTTTCAGAGAAAATAAATACTTTTTTTATTACGTTATCGATATTCATCATTAATTTCTGGTTTATTTTTTTATGGAATTTTTAAGTTAAGATGGATTAAAAAAAGAAAGATTCGAGTCGACCTGTACCTGCAAGAAAATGAGAGAAAGATTAAAAACATATAATTTGACAAATTCAAAAATGAATTTATATCGAATATATTTATATCGATATAGGGAGAGGTAGTTACAAAAGGTGGTCCATTCCGTATCTTTGTTTTCGCAAGTTTTTCTGAAGTCATTACACGAAAGACCAGTACGCCTATTAGTTTCGCACAATATGGTTCCAGCTATTATTGCCATTGATAATCTATTGATTTGGATCAAGAGATTCGGGACGCGACCATGGTCACCATCTTCTTTAAGGCGTTCGGGATCCATGAAGAATTTAAGAACTGTCAGCATAATTTCTTATATCCGATTGGATCTTAGCCAATTTGGCGCTGATTTTGCCACTTATTTTGTTGTCTTGGGTCCTGAGACTCCGCTGATATGCGATATTGAATTTGTCTTGTAAGAAACGGATCAGTTATGAGGATAGCGGAAGATCACATTTTCAAGATATCTGAATAAGTAATTTTTGTGTGGATGTCACCAAACACATTCCCCAGCACTATCGACTTTATTATGGCCGTCTGAAATCGTTGAGTGTTTTCATGGTATTTCATGTTCTACAGATATGTCTCTATTAAGCTATAATACCATTCCATTTAGGCGAGAAAGAATATGGTCTAATGATTATTAGCTCTACGTGTTTGGAGTACCTTGTATCGCCTCTTTAGGGATTTATATGTCTCCCAGAGGATATTACATTTTCAAAAAAATCTGTTGCCTTTTTTTAAAAGTTTTTGCCCAAATATTTCTTTTTTTGTTGATTCAAGCGTATTTGGCTCTATAGCTGACCCTTTTGTACAGCGATTCTTATGATAAGGCAAAGTATTATTTCTATGAATTCGATATAGAGTCAAACTTCTAAAGAGGTTTTTTTTATCAGAATATCATTCAAGATTTGATTTATTGTGATTAATACGGTACATTTAAAATCAAGAAAGCCAAATGGTTTATTTTTCAATAAAATCATTAAAATTTATTTAATAAATAGTACAAGTTTATTTAAATACGAATACAAATAAATTTTGTTTATACATTTTTGATTTCTATTCTGAGTTGTTTGTCTAGATAAATTAGTTTTTTGTTTGAAGGCGGTTACAATTTTACGCTATTAACAAAAAAGTTTTTACAGTAACGGTAATAAAATAAATTTAATAAATTAGGTGTATTGTTTTTACTTTAATTTGTTGGTTTTTGCTTCGTTTCAAATTGACTAGGTGTTTGAATAAATTCCTTGGTTGACTTAACAATTGATTGTTTTAACAATTTTATTAATATTATTAAATATATAGTAAATATACAGATTTATATAAGTTTAAGTAGATATTTAGTATATAAAAACAGTAGTGAAAAAAATTTGTCTAAAAAACATTGTATGTATAGTTAAATGGTCCGTCGACATACTATTTAAAGGCTTGTAGAGGAAGAATATTAACCGCCGCCACCACCTCCTGATAGTTCATCTTCATATTGCTTGCGGAAGCAATCACCGACTGGGAAGAAGTCCCAGCTACGCTGTTGATACATATTCCAAACGTATGTCTCTTGACCAGTATATTCCGTATCCGGTTTGTTAATCAAATGCATAAGGAAGAACATGTAGTTGGCCAAGTTGTGTTCTTTCTGGACATGAGTATCGAAACCGTGCGGTACTATGTCAAAGAAGTCCTTACCCATGCCACATATGAAGCAATTTGATTCCATATTCTCTTTAACCGACTCCAATTGATCACGAAGCTCACCAAAGGCATCAATGATCAAACCTTGAATGATGGCCAAAAGAATAACAATGACGAAGAAGAAGAAAGTAATATCGAAGATAATACGATAGACTTCGTAATCATCACCATCTGGATCTCCGATTTCGTCACCAATACCACCACCTGCTCTTACGCCCTTATAAAGATGGAATACGAAGCACGTTAACATGTCGTGACATTTTTTGTCTACTTCTTCATCCTCTTCTTGAATATAGAATTTACGGAAGAAATTGAAGGCAATGACCGTGTAAATGTATACAATAATGGTCAAAAGCATTACTGTGAGTACGAGTTGTTTACCGTTATGTGTTACGGATTGCAAAATGGTACGGAGAGTCTTGAAACCGACAGCAACATCGAGCAAATGAGCAGCGAAGAAGAAGTTGTTAAAGTTTCCCATTACAGAGAACGAGAAGTACCAAAGTGAGTAGAGGAAAGCGTTATCGGTAAATGTTACTCCCGCCTTCCAAACTTGATAGCGCCAATCGATATTCATAATGTATTTAACGAGGCCGCCTTCATCAGCTTCTTGAGCCATAAATGAACTTTTCTCCATACCCAAGAGATTGGAAATCGAATCGAAATCATATGTTTCGCTGTACTTTTGGCGAACTTTTTTCTTTACGAATTTGTCCCAATAATTAACCGGGAATGATTTGGCCGATATTACCAGTTTATCCCAATGCGACTTGAAATCATCATCTTCAGGTTGTTCTGCAATGAAAAGGCCGTCGAATTCCAGACGTCTCGCAATTTCCTTTTCACGTTTGAAAATAGCCAAGGGAACTTTGAGATGATAGTAGGCAATCAACATAGCTAATGAGACCAGACTGTGCAATATCGCAGCTATACGTATAACGTGTTCCATATAGAAGAAATCTTCGTCGACGTGAACCAATTCCGGTATATCATCTTCCTCTCCTCCGTCATCACCCGAACCTTCACCTGAGCCAAGACCAGAACCAGTCATACCTGCACCTGAACCAGATCCCAATATCAATACATCATCACCGGAAGCTTCTTCGTCTTCAGTAAAGGATGTAACTTTATAGAAGAGTAACATAAAGTTGATGCTGAAAGCTAAAACTAAAGCTACATATTTCAGGTTGTAGAAATTACGAGCCAAAAAGCTAACGGCACGGTGGGCATAAGCAGAAAAGTCGATTTGATTAACGGCTGGAGTTTCTTGAGGAGCGGCAGATGATTTCTTAGCTTCAGCTTCGATGGAGGCCATTGCAGCTTCTTGTGCTTTTTGAGCCTCTTGACGTTCTTGAGCAGCCTTTTTAGCTGCCTCTCCACCTAACAAATCTACAATCGATATAGGTTCAACATGGCTTTCTGTCTCAGCAGTTGCTTCACCAGTGGGTCCACCATCTTCAGGGCTTGATTCACCAGTTTCTTCAACTGATGTCGAAGGACTGCCACCAGAAGATTCATGTACCGTTACCTTATACTGTCCGTTTTCTTCTTTATTTATGTCCAAACCAAATGCTTGTACTGTACCTGGTGGTTCCTCTATAGGCAAAGGCGGTAACGCCCTACCAAACGTTTCTTCCTCCACTGGTGCCTCTTCTACTTCCTCAGGAGCCGGTCCACGCATCAAATTCATTAAAATTCCAAATATATATCGAACCACTGCAAAGTGGGCATAACCAGTGTAGTAGAACATGTAGAAAATAATTTTAAAGAATCCAACAATCAATTCCGGTGCAGATTTCGTTTGCATAACACCAATTTGATGTTTAATATTTGCAGGACTTAACATAACCGCGGCAAATTTAAGACCATCTTTTACAGCATTTATGGTTCGTGTAACAGGGTGTCTAGCTGCTCGTTCTTCATCCTCTTCACTCATATACGAACTATAGGAAGTATCACGTTTGACATTACTGCCACCGTCATCTGTTGCCATCAAACCAGAAGCGTGAGTCATTTCAAAAATGGCATCTTCGCAGAAGTTTACAAAAGCTTCAAGTTTTTCCTTATCACCACCTTCAGTTACAATCGAATAGAAGAATGCTCTCTTCGATTCCTTAATCTGGGGTTTCTCCCATTGTTCGATATTAGAGTCCTTAATTTCGAAATAAACACGTTCAATTCTCTTTGAACTACCCAAGATTTCAATACGTCCTAAGAATGGCTCAAAGTAGTTCAATACAGAGCCAGCAGTTTCAAGGAATCGAGCCAAACGTGGTTCATTGGGCATATGCTCACTTAGATTGGTTAACAATACAGCCAAATTAAAACCGATTTCCGTTGAGGGTTCGTGGAAACGATCAACAAATGCCGCATAATCAATTTTACCCTCATGATTACGTTCACAACAAGCCAGCAAAAAGTCCATTTCCTCGCTAAAGTGCAAATGATTAGTATTTATTTATATAAAATGTACACAAATTTATTCTTACGGTGTATAATTCTTCGATTGTTCCATTTTATCTCTAAAGTCTTTTGGAGTAACCCATCCTTCATTCTTGATATCAATTTCTTGGAAGCTAGGAGATTCAATTAGATCCTTGAGTTTCAAGAACATATCGAAGTATTTCAAAATCAATTCCACATTGCCAGCTGATTCTACTAGTGTATCAACCATCTGTTTACCAATTGTACCTGAAACATTTTGTGATATTTAAGTATATAAGTACTTAAGTAAATTACAATCTATTTACCATTTACGACATTGCCTTCCAACATAGATAACATCATAGTGATCATGTCCTTCTGCAAATTTAACAGTTCCTTCAATAAATCAACTTGACTAGAGTGCTTCGATAATTTTTCCTGCATGTGAGAGAAAAGGAAGAGGAAACCTCCAACCGCATCCCACAATCTTGAATGAGCCAAAGCTTGCTGATTAAGAGTACATGGACCCTGAATGACTTCAGTAAGGGTGTTGAACACTTGACTGGCCACGCCGATAGCCTTAAAGAAATTGGCCTTTCCTGCTGGATCTATGATTTCCTTGCTAGAATAATGCCAATAGAAGTCCATAATAGATTCCTGCAAACGCAACAAGTAATCGACTGTGCAAATGACAACGTTCACCGTTGTTGTGTTGCCAGCCTGGGTACGCAAGTAATTCTGCCAGTCTGTAAAGAATTGAATGTATATTAGAGTTTTGAAATACTCAAAGGCAAGTTATTTTGTTACTCACCCAAGTTGTGGCCTTCACATGTCAATTGAATGAAACGGAACAGCGCACAAGTAAATTCGGCATCATGCATATTCTTCTCACCAGCAGCACCCTCCGAACCGACGCCAAGACCTGCACCCGCACTTGGAATGTATTCTTTGTTTGCAAAGTTTACAATATTGTGTGGGGGATAACCAGGGTAATACATGCGGATTGGTTTTGTGATGGTAGTGGAGATGGACGTGATGGTGTTGGGGTTCAGTGCAAATTTACAACAACAAAATCGGAAAGTAGGTGATGATAATTGGAAATTTTGAAAAACAAAAGCGTGCAAGGATAATGATGAAGTTTTAAAAATTAAAATACAACAGAAGTGCAAATAAAACTTAAGGAAGAAAACGAAAAGAACTAAACTTCCAAAACATAAAGGATAAATGACAGTGGTGGTTGGTTAGGATGGAGTGGCATGGGATGGGACTAAGGAAAAGACATGTGTGTGTTTACTTAATTGTTTTATGACATTACCTTCTGCTTTCGTGTTTCTCTCGAAAGCATCCAAATCCAAGACACTGCACGAATTCATTAAGCCAGCAATTGAAGTAAAGAATCCAACATCTTTTTTCTCCTTCAGGTGATTAAGCATACCCATTTGAATATCAATGTTGCCTCCACGTAAAATGGCAATACCCAAATTTAAAGTTGTCATTACCATTTCGGAAGGTATACCCTTGGAGGCAGATATATGCAACAACACCATTTCAGCTACACCACGATTTGACAAACGTGCTTGATGGAAAAGTAATTTTTGTTTTTCCATTTCTTGTTCCTAAGTTGCAAAAATTAAAATAGCATTAAAAATATAACATTTAGCTTTTAAAAAATATATGAAGATGACTTTTGATAGATCAAAATCTATTTTCTAATTGTTCTTTTAGGTAATAATATGAAAATGTTAATTATTTCTAGATAAAGTTACCATTAGTTTAGCCATTGTATTCTATGGGTAAGGATAGCGTGCAAGTGTTAAAAGTTAATTTAAATAAATGAGTTTTAAAGCATTTTATATTTGTATTAATAACAACATACATGAATACTAGTCCCTTCTCCTTCTGCTGCTTCTTCTCCGCCTTCGCCACCTTCTTCTTCGCCGCCTCCTTCTTCCTCTTCTTCTCCACAAGATTTGGCAGCAATTTGAGCGTAAGACATATAAAGTACATCTTCCTGAAGGGCACCACTTCTTTCAGTCATAGCGCCTCGACAGAAGGTAGTAACCAGTTGTGTCAAGGGATCGGGTTTGCTTTCGGATTCATCTTCTTCCTTTTTAGACTTTTCGAATTCCTCAAACGTTTGTGTAAGATCTTCAATCATAACCTCTTGGCCTACATTTTCTTCCTGTAGCCATTGTTCGTGATATGTACGAGCAAAAATGTTGCAAGCTCTATGTCTATTTTTTTTTGGGAATGTTCGCAAGATATAATGTTAATATTTGGTAGAACAAATTATAAATAACTTGAATAACAATAACACAATTAAAAATTCATAACCAAAATTTTAATTGTATTAATTTAACAGAAATTTAATATTCTGATTTGTTAGCATTTAATATCTTTTTGGTTTTGAAAGTAAAAATACATGCGCAAATTACTTAAGGATTAATTTAATAACGAAAACACATACACAAACAGAATAAGAATGCGCATTAGAATTTTTTTGTCCGGAATAATTGAATCTTTATGAAATTAATAAAAATTTAATGGTATAACAAATATAAAGGATTATCTGGTTGTATCAATAATATAATATCAATTATTTACGTTTACTAAAAAATATTTTATAGTTCCCAGATTTGATGGGCTATTCACAATGATTCCTTTTGAAAAGATATTTTTATAAAGGAAATTAAAATTAACGACAATTATACTACAATTTGAAAAATCAGTTTTGGTATAAGAACTCCATCAAACATAGATGCCAACCTATGCAGTTTAGATGGATTCAATGGTTCCTCTTTTATCAGATAAGGAGTCGCCGCCTCTGGGAGGAGAACAACTCTCTCGGTAAACCCATTAACAATAGAATTGATTGTCGTATTAGTATAATTATAAGGATAATTACAAAATAAATATGATCTTAAATATCATATTTACTTTTAGGTCGATTGTCAACATTTGGAATCACTTTATCTGAAAATAATTCGTGCTGTGAATTATTTCATGTGAAATTTCAAATAAAATCGAACTCTGTTAAAATCCTAATGCGCATGACAATAAAATATCGATTTCGATTCAAAAAATCGTTTCTTGGTGCGCGATCATAGAAGCTAACAAACCAAACATGCCCCACCTGCTAACGCGATAGAGATGAATGGAACGTAAGCTGGACATGACCGCATGCCGGCGGGCCAAGGTTATTTTAGATGACCGACTTTTTGATTTTGGCTTAGAGCGCGATGCCTAAAGGAATAGGAAGGACACAAAAAACACACAAATCAGCATAGCCATAAGCTTTATTCGTTAGTTACTAGCTATAAGATTAGTTTATTAATTTAGTATAGAGGTTGGATTTAGATTAGGGAGAAAGAGGAATGGAAAGATTATTAAATAAAACAATAAAATTAAAGAGCAAAGGACGAGAAGATGACGTGTTTACAAAACAGTGATGAATGATAGTATTTACAAGAGCCGAAAACGATTGCATTTGCGCGCATTAATATAATTAATTTAGAACAAAAACACAGGTGGACATTCCAATTGAACAAACTAAAATAAATCGTTAAAACAAATAAATACAAAAAATATAATATACAAAAATAAAACACTTAAACACAAAAATGCATTCCTTTACAGCTCTGTTATTCAGAGTGTGTCAACGAGAGTAAGACAAGGAGATAGAGAACATTGTGACACGTGTTAGTCAATTAAATATTAAAGTTTTTGCACAAGATCTGATAATTGTTTTTAAAAACCTTGGTAAAGAATGTAGAGATGTCTGACGGAAGCACGCAATAACAGCACGCTTCCTTTGTATGGAAACAACACTCCTGTAGACATTTTTGCTTTGCTGTTGGGGATGATCAATCTGTCATTGTTGTGGAAAATGTGAAAAATCAGGTAAAATTAAAGAAAACATAATTAATTGAATGTGATAAATTAAGATTGAAATTAAGAATAGTGTAATAGAAATTAAAGATTTTAACAGGATTTAGGCCAAGGAAGTTTTTGGGATACAGATTTAGAAATATATTTAGTTAAAAATGATCTTTACCTTAGACGGCAAATAACCATACTGATTAAAGTGTGTAACAAAAGAAACATAATAAGATATTTTCTTAATCGTCGAAAATAAATTCCGATAAATGAATTTAAAACTCACGATTATTAAACATTTAATGTTTCTCTTTATTACGCCACTGAATCAGTCAAAAGAAAAATAAATCACTTTCCTTTTTTATAGATCTGACAACTTACCATGTGCAAGCCATATAATACTTTGGCCATCGCTACAATACGATCGACCGTTTCTTGTGTCTTGTCTTTGCCCTTTTCATTTTGATTAGATGCTTTTTCTACTGCTTGTTCTTCGGACACTTCTTCCTTTTTGCCCAATTTCGAATACAAATAATGCTGCCATGACATTTCGTCCGAAGGATCTAGTTTGTCGGGCAATGTCAACTGTAGGTGAGCAAATTCGATAACATCGTACTCAGGCATCTTCTTTAGGTAACGATCTTTGCAGTGTTGCACCAATTCCTGCTCACGACCAGCAAACAGGTTGAGACCCACGGGCAGTAGACGTTTAAGACATGCAACCATTAAACTGGCTTGTATCTCTTTGTCTTTGTCGCGCTTCTTATCACGATTCTTTTTCTTCTTTTTAACCTTGCCTCCTGTAACAGGAGTACCCTCTGTAATGGCAGATCTTCTGGTAGCCGTTGGCATAATCAAAGCCATGTTATCAATTTCATTTGCGGATATAAAGTTCTGTTCCTCCTTAAGGAAGTACTGACTCTTTGACCAAATGTTAAATATTTCTGCCACATGGTTGTATAGCTCTTCGGCTTCAGGAATATTATCTTTTAGCCAATGATTACGTTGAAGATCGACATACTTGATTAACAGGGGATAGAATGAATATATATCCCGTACTAGCAAATTCCAATCCTCTTGCAATTGCGTTTCAACTTGTGATGTGTCATCCGTTGCTGACTTGATGAAGCCACGCATGCTCTCCTCCTTGTGGAACATGTTTTCAGTTCGTTTTTTAACTCTTTCCGCCAAGGGCAAGAATGGATCTTTCAGTAGTTCTTCAGATGTGTTAATAATAATCTGCTGTGTATACGCAGCAATTCTGGTCATCCAAGGAGCATTATCATTGCCAATATTTTTCTTGATCATTTTAAGTACATTGCGCAACAATGAATTCATGTGATCGGCAGTAACCATAGTTACGTGATTGCCACTTGTAGGGCTGACATTGTCAGGTCCTTGTGACCACCAGAATGGAAGGTAGGAACATAACAAAGGCAAAATAACATCAATAATGTGAGGTGCATCATTGTATGTATTATCAGATTCCACAAATTGGTCTACTTCCCCTAGAATAGTTTCCAAATTTGGCATGCAACTTTCCATTTTGACCATTATATCTTGTGCCTCTAGGGAGTGATCGGCTATACGATTAAGTAAAGAAAATTGATTATGCTTATTAAGGTGAGGTTCCAAATAAGCTACTGGGAAACAAGAACTAAATGCTCCCAAGCAAGAACCCAAGGCTGGACGATGTCTCTCGATTTCAGTTTTCAAGTATTTGCGCTCGTGCGTTAAAGTACCATCTGTTCCCAGATGGTACAATGCAGCTAGAATTTTATAAGATGCAACTTGAATTTCATCTAACAACAAGTCACTGCCATAGTCACATGCTGCTAAATGATCAAACATGGCAGTTAAGACCGGCATAACGACTTGATTAATGTAACCCAGCGATGTTGACGTCTTTAGATGAGTTCCTCTCAGATGACTATATTTGCCATCTTGTAAATTAAGAATTGTGTTTCCTAAATCGTCAGCTGTTTGATTAAAGAATGTCAGCATGGATGTTCTTATAAACTCGGGACAATTCTTTACTAAAGTTCTGGCATCAATTCCTTTAACCAAAACTTGAAGACAACGCACAGTAATGCGTACATCTGGACCAAAAGCACTCAACCTGTTGCGTAAAAGAGATGCTAATTTGCAGAATATTGAAGCTACCATTTCTTTTTCCTTCAAAGATGCAGCTCCTACATTATTAGTGGCCGTAGCAACAGCAATAAAATAGTTTCGATGTGTGGAGAAGTATTTTTCCATCAAAGGCAGAACAACTTTCGAGAAGAACTTAATATCGCGAGATGCTGTCTTGAATGAGGACCGTCGACTGAATGTTGTCGAAGGTTTCAATAACTTCATATTAATAGTTGCTCGGTCCACATATTGAATTAGCTTCTCCAATAAAGAATAGGAGAATCTTAATTCTACAGCAGTAGTAGCAGCACCTCCTTCGCCTTCAGCCACTCCACCCTTAGATGGTCTAAATATGATTAATAATATACCGTTTTGAAATTGTTTTACTTTAATGTGAAATGATTTAACTTACTTGTGCAATTTGTATCCTTGATATTGCATATACTTTAAGAATTCTTGGGACCTCTCACGATCTTTGCGCTTTTCTTTGTCTGTTAACAAATCATAAGGCACAAGTTGAGCATGAATAACACCACCGCAGGAATCCAGTTCCTCCTTCTTCTTTTTGGCCCAAATATCATGCGAGTTTTCAGCTAAACGCTCCGCCATATTTTGCATTTCTCTGCTTAGCGTGAGATTTGTCATATCAACAGGATGTGGATTGTAATTGAAGGCACTTCCTTCGTTCTGAAAATCGTGCTGTTGTTAAAAAAGTATTTACACAAATAATGGCGTGGACAAAGGGGATTTAAGACGATATACATTTTGGGATCGGACATGCAATTGTAAGAAAAAATATTAAAAATTTTGTGTTATTTTAATATTGCCAATTTGAGGGGGTTTCTTAAAGCTTTACACATACAATTTGAGGCTTTGATTGACGTCTGGTGGAACCACGATGATTTTGAGGTACTTCAATTTCAGAATGTTCAATGGTCCAACCTAGAGCTAAAAGAGCTTTCAAGCATTCCCTTACTGGATCTCTATAACGTTCACGTTCCTATCATTAAAGTAATGAAATATTATTGTATATCTCTTTGAACATATAAAAATAAATTATTAGTGTATATCTTAAATAGTGAAGTTGTTTCACATAAATAGTTTAAATTAAAAATTAAACATACGTATTCAGTTAACATATTATAGGGTTTAAGTCTAGGATGTTTACGATCACTATCAGAGCGTATTTCACCGTAAGTCCATCCGCTCTCTAAACGGCGACTGGCCCAAGCATCATGATAATGTTCGCTAAACTTCTGCACCAAAGAATTATAATCGTTGGTCAAATTAACGCTGACTGTATCAATAGGGTTAGGGTCATATTGCGGTTGATCGGGGGCGCCGGATTGACGACCATAGTAATCTTCGTCGGTGTTTTTGGATAAACTGTAGTCCGGTGGCAAAGCACATCCAATTGCAATCAAACATGGCAACGCTTTACCAAACAATTCAGGATCGTAATCCATGTTGCTGAGTGAGTCAAATATGTTAGAGAACAGGAGCATAGTAAGACGTTTTTCTTCATCAGACGATGCTCCATAAGAGCCTTGACCTTGACTGGAGCCATAATATTTGGCACAGCGATCAAAGTGTAATGTAAGGAGCTACAGGGAAGAACAAGTATTTAAATATTAATATGAAAAAGTCTATACACAAAAAACTCATTAATAGTTGAAAATAATTACCCTCAAAGCCACAGTCGTGTATTCGGATAATTTTGAGACATCAACTGTCAACTTGCGTAAGAGTTTCAACAACATTGCAGGTTGCATTTGTGATGTCAAAGCCACCAAAAAGTCAGAGACAGCTTCTCTTTGGCCCTTAGTAAGCATACGGTTCTTAGACAATCTATAGACCGTGTGCAGTGTTGCATCCAATAAGCTTGCATAATTTTCTGCCTCATTGTAGAATTTAGAATGTTTAATTAAGAGAGGCAATATAGAATTGCCAATGTAGCGATTCATTGAAAGAGCCATATCACTTTCTGAGCCATCACTTTTATCTAGAATGGTGGCTGTTCTCAAATCAGGCAGGAACGCATCCTCGAGTAGACGATAGAAGAGCTCCTGTGTTTCTATGCCATAGACACGTTCCAAGAAAAGAACGATGCTTTGTTTGTTATTGGGCAATAGACCCGAGGGCATGTCAGACTTTGGCCTTTCCTCTCCCGGTGCAGTTTGAGTGAGTGTGAACTTTAAGCTGAGGACACCTTGAAGATCCTCCAGTGGCACAAGAGATCTCAAAATAGCTCTAGCTCTTAATGATTCATTTTTACCTTGTTCTATTACCGAGACGTCGGGTGCACATCTACCGAGAAGATCAACTAAGGTACAATAGAAGTTCAAGATAGCAGCACCAGTATCAATGTAGTCCTCGTCCTCTTCGCCTTCGGGTAGAGGATGAGAGAAGTTAAGGCCAGCAATAGTGCCTTCGGCTTCGTCTTGCATTTTGCAGCGGTCAGATATCCGTTCAGACATACGATTGGCCTCAACTATAGCACGGAATAGACCTTCTCCTTCTCCTCTTAGAGCCGGCCCTAAACATTCTGGACGTCGGATAAGAAGACGAATGACAAGGTTGGCGTTTTCTTCAACACTTTCACCATTTACCCAAACGCAGTAACGTAAAAAGTCCAAATAGCGTTCGCCTTCTACAGGATCCCAACCTAAGTCAGGATAGCCCTTTTCGACGAGCTCGGAGTTACTTTGCAAACCGCAGCGCGAAAGATAAACGGCAATTTTCTCTAAATAGTGTTCGCGCAAGGCCAGAGCTAGTTCTGTGTTCTCCATTAAACTTGAGTATGCCACATCTAGAGGAGTGGAACCGCGTAAGCTGGGTCTAGCGAGTAAAATGTTTGCATTGTCTAGCAAAAAGTCAAAGTGATCGAACATGGCTTTTTGATTTTGTCTTCCAGTCCTACAAAAATAACAAAGGAAACGACAGCAAGCTACCACCATTTCATGAGAAGTATCCTTCTCTTTAGCTGGAGCTCCTTCCGCTCCCTCCGATTGAGCTGGGGCGTCACTTTGGGCTTGAGCTCGTCGACCTAGAGTGTTCATCATAACAGCCATTACGTTCTCATGAACTCTGAGAATGCGTATCAAATCGGGATGTTGGAAGAATGTAGCATTGTTAACTAACTTCCACAATCGCTTCCTCATTAACTCCTCTTCTTCTTGACTCATTTGAACAGGAAGCAAAGCGCGGATTTGGCTTAAACCAACCCACATTTCAGCCACATCTTCTCGGGCTTTATTGTTGATGACATATGTTTTTTCAAGAGCTCTCACCAATTCACCCACCGTGTCGTACTGCCTAACAAGAAGGCTAAACATTTCACGCACCAATTTGGGGGTTTCAATTTGTGATTCCTCAGCCCAACTAACAATTGTTTTGATTAAAACTTTACGGAACACTTCTTCGGGAGTTTTCTTCTCAGGTTCCTCAACTTCTTTGGGACCTTCTTCAAGTTCCTTCACTGTGTTAATGAAATTGTATATCTTTGTAATTGGACCCGTTTTGACCTCTTCGATCGCATTGCTTTCTGGTTCGTCCGGCTCCTGCAAAGCATTTAGTGAGACTTTTTTCATAAGAGAATCATGGAAATCGTATAAACGTCCACGCAAATCCAAGCCACAAGTACAATTTTCATGATCATCTGGTTCCAGATTCTTAAAGCAAAGAATCTGGTTCATTTGTTCTCTTGGTGGACAGCGGAATTCTTTTGTTTTCTTGGCTGCGACAGCACTTGGAAGATCGGATTGTTTGATTTCTATATAGCGACGCAATTGATCTGCTTGAAGATCACCCACAAAGTCATGTGAGAATGCAATAATGCTTTCCACGCGATGTCTAAGCTGAATGTCATAAAGGTGATGAAGTAGATAACACATTTGTAGCTTGGCTCCTTCCGCCATCTTCATGGTTAAAAGACCTTTACGATGTTCATCTTTTCCATCTAAAATCAAATGAATTAAAAGTATAAATTTCAAACCAATAATATAAGATGAATAATTCACTACTCACCTTTTTCAAAGCTAGGATCCCATGTTTCTGGATCGATCATAACCAACAACTTTTGAACATCATCATCGGTCATGACACCCACTAACAACAAGCGATCAGTAAGCTTCAAAAGGGGCCTAAAAACATGCAAATACTTAAGTCGTCTTACCTTGGATATATAAATTTCAATCTTTGGTGATTAACTTACAAGAAAAGATTTTCATTCGTCCATCCGATTGGATCTCTATTGTGCACTTGATTGATCTCAACGGCCTCCTGTAATGCTTCCATAACAAATTCGCGCACTACTTCTAAGGGGAACTTCGGGGAGTACAGATGATCGATGTCTGGTATTGGTTCACTGGAAACATTTTGTATGCTAGTGGTATGGGTACTCATAGGTGTGCTACGATAATCATGTGCACGGAAAATGGAATTTTGTGATGGGCAAGTTTTGTGTGTGTGCATTGGTATGTATTGTCCGGCCATTTATTTGTGAGTGAAAGGTGCAATGAATGAATTGCGGGTGAGATTATGCATGCATAAATGAGAAAGAATATAAAGAAGAAAATTTGGACATTGTTGATAAAAATGCAAGTGATAGATGTTGTCCTACTGTAGTATTCATATGTACATGTCAGGAGAACTACAAACGTTTACTGTGTTTTGAGCGAGAAACAGTGTTGTGGACATATATGTAGATCAATGTGGGACATGACATGGACACATAACACTAACTGCGTAGTGGAGCACAAAATCTACTTTCTGTGGTATCCTTTTATTATCTGACAAGCAAGTCAAGCATAGCGATAGAGTGACACGTTCCAATAAAAATTTAAAATGATTTAGAACTAAACTTCTTACAATTTAGACGATTGTGGCGAAAGTTTATATAGTGCTCCACTGCTTTCTATAAATAATGTGGAGAAATATAAAAAAAGCCTTTAATACTCACGTTATTTCTGTCATGCGCAAATGAGGCTGAACTGATTCGGTAATCAATGACCTCAAGGAATGACACATTTCCTCATCTTCGTAGAGGAATTTAAGTTCTGGTCCTAAAGGAATGATATATTCCATCTTACAAACCTCCATTGTGGTGGCATGCGATTCCAAATGCAATGCAATTAAAAGGTCATAAAAGCCCTGACGTAGCGGTCCACTCATATATTCGGAACGTATAGCATACAACAGTTGCTTCTGATCAACATGTTGACATAAAGCATGGGCAGCTCTATAATTGGACTGATAGCAGAGAGCAGCATACAAGGTTAGTGAATGAGCGTGGAAAGATAGTAGTTTATCCATTTCTATCAATTCTAAGATGTCAATGCAACGATCTTCCTCAGGGATGTGGAGGGCCAACATAGAGACTGGATCTTCACAAAGCATTGACCAGCCTCGTATGTCGGATAGCTTGAGAGCATGCACTTGCAGTGCTGTATTAGGAACACGTGCCCATTGATGTGGACGAAGACATTGGACCTTTAAACGAGGTGGGGACTGTGGATTGATATGTTTATCACTTGTTGGCAAGACAGCAGCTGAAAGAGGCAGTGTTGTTGCTGTACGTCCCAATTCAATTTGCAAAATTTCTTTGCTAGTGGCTTCAACAAAAATAGCTGGGAAAAGTTTCGTTCCTGGTTCCATCTTCCAACGATGTGAAGTCTCCTTTCCTTCACATGTAAAACTTATCATGCCCGTAGCGGTGTCGACGAAACATCCAACAAACATGCCCTGTGATGCTCCCTTACCTGAAGCATCTTGAGTTACTTCATTAAAGAGTTCATCGGCACGTACGACATAACAACTTTGGCGATTAATTCGTTCGATAGGCATTTCATAATCATCTTCAATAATTACGGATCCTCTTCGCACCTTGTCCTTGTTAAATTCCTTGCTATGCAAATGATATTGTGTCGTAACCCAACCTACATATACATGGGTGGGATCCTGACCAGGGAATATACGAACACCATAAAAATATTCGTTAATAAGTTTTAAACATTCGGCATCAAACATTTCGTTGCCTGAAGATTCAACAGATGGCTGTCCTAGAGCACCACCACTAAGAGCTTTTGGTCCCTGCTGTACGGGAGTCTGAGGCATTTCAGTCTGAAATGTTTAGAGAAAGTAGTTAAGCATTTTAGTTTCTTATGTTATTAAAATATACTTACATTATTTAAACGCAATGTTGGAGCTTTTGTAGTCGTTTGAGCATTGACCACATTACGACCATGGGCAACGGTGTTACGTCTTTCCATGCTTACTTCGGGAGCACGGCCAGGCATTTTTTCTTTACTTTGATCGCGCGATTTCTTGGAGAAGAACTTAAACGGACTACGGCCGCGCTTCTTCTTATCGTCCATCATGCTTTCATCCATTCCATTCATATCAAGCGCAGACGTGGAGCGTTGTAGTTCCTCTGGCGCTCCCAAATCCGATTCAAAGGTGATATTGCGTGAAACAGAACTTCTACGCGGTGGTCGGGCGGGACTATGCATTTCGTCAGCCTCAGCTGTATCATCGAAATTTCGATTAAGTCCCTTAATGTCGTTCATTGTAAAACCACTCTTCAACATATGATCCATATGGGCTGATGTTTGTTGCTGCTGTTGTTCTTGAGCATCGCGCATCAGACGATATTGTCTAATTTTAATTTCCTCCCAACGTCTGGCCTTCTCCGCTTCAGTAATAAACTCACTCATACAAGTGACTGGCAGGGAAAGACGTAAGAACTCCCAGTTGGCTTTTTCCATGGTCTCAAAAGTATTGTGGGAAATTTTCAAATGAGGTGGTGTATCAGCTCCACCTGGAATACGTGTCACATCAATACGACAGTCAGGCATCTCTTCTGTATTTTCGAATATTGGCTGATCCTTGGTATACCAATGGGTGACAGGGCGTCGCATATTCCTATAAGTAAATGAATTGGAGGCACTCTTACAATTGTTTTGACGCACACTAAATACTTACACGCAGAAAGGTTCATAACCTTCCTGAAGACCACAAGTAGTGAAAAACTTAAGAGAATCTACGTCTTGACCGTAAATCAAACGAGCCTTTTGACCCACACCCAATGTACACGCCGGTACAAAACCTACACCTTCTGCAGTAACTTCGGCAAAAGTCGTCTCTCCGCCCAACGCATCCATTAAGAGTTCACCGTTAAGCGAGAAACCTGCATAGGAAAGCAATTAGTTTGATCTCTTGATTGCAAATGATCATATACACGCATGTGAGCACAAAAAACGAAGCATGTGGATGCCATTCTAAATTTTTTTGGAAACATGCTCATGTTAGATGGCCGTTTTCAATTGTTTGAAGTATTTTATACATACTATTGTATTAATGTATGCATGTACGATTAAGTGTGGCATGGCAGAGATTTATTTTAACTAATTGCAAATTGTGTTATTATTTAGTTAGTCTATAAAGCAATCAATCAATCAATTAATTAATTTATTTATTTAACTCATGCGCTAAAAACAAAACAATATATAAATAAGACTGGCGTTATAATGCGATAAAAACTGTTAGTGTATTGCTGTTATCATTGAACAATTTCTTGAATAACTCAGGAAAGAGAGGGTTTTGCTGCGGAATTTTAAAAAGCTTAATGAAAACTAACACATAGCTTCTCTTAAACATAGTTAGTAAGAGATTAAGAGCCACCGAAAATATCGTATGCACTATGCGAGATATTGGAGTTTAATAGTTACGAAAATCAGTTTTAAGCGAATATCTCGCTTATTATGAGTCGTACATGTTTTGATGTTATTATAATTTCTATAAAGAATTTTTCTATACCTCAGTTTAGAAATATTTTCGCATAACATTAGTTGTTTTCGAGATATAGTGGATTATTTTTTCATTGTAATAAAATTTCCAAATCTTAATATTTTTAACTATAATACAAATAATGTCGCACTTTTTCTTTCTTATAGAAGTTAAAAATACATCATTAATTTATGTTACATCCCTTATCACAGAATCACTCTCTGGCCAATAGTGCAATGTCCGTCTATACAAAGTTTCCGATGGAGTCTCTATTATAAATATAATTTGAAACACAATAGTCGACATAATCTACAAAATATTTCCACTAAATTTCATTGTAATCAGACTAAGAATTCAACTGGCTCTAATATAGGCTTTAAATCGTTCCCAAAATTAATTTACAACATTGTGTTTTTATTCTTTTGAAAATTAAAAAAAATTACAAAATATTTTAAATTAAGTCCGATATTAACAAAGTTTTGTGAAAATATTAATCTAAATATCTGAAATTATGGATATGCAAACATTGCACAATGGGTAATAAAGCAAGTTTTAAAAAAAGTCTGTCAAAATTGTTATTAGTACAATTTATTTCAAGATTCGAAAGTAAAAATGCAATTGAAAAATAATGCACTATAGCTCGAAAACAACCAATGACAAGGAATATATTCTTCAACCTAAATGTGGGAAATTTAAATATCTGTAGAAATTGTAAAAGCATTAAAATGCGTGTAATGATTATTGAGCAAGATATTTGCCAAAAACAGATTTTTGTAACCTTTAACCTCCAATATCTCCCTTAGCGCACAAGATATTTCCGGTGAGTATTAATCCCTTACTAATTATGCAAAGGAGAAGCTACATGCCAATTATAATTTAGCTATATAAAATTCCCCAAATTGCTTATTTGTTAGCATAATTTTCCTGGAATAGAAAGAATTTGGATTCCAAGCATTTAAAGTTTAAATTAATTAATATTGTTTAAAAATTTTTTATAATGTATCTATTTGATCAGCAACTTGATTTTGTTCCTAAACTGGATATAAAACATGCTATGCTTGAAGCTGTAAATGTTGTGATTTTTATTTCGTAAACATTGGAAAAATGTTGGTAAAAGTGGATTTATATGGAAGAAGAAACAATCCAAAAGATTTTAAAGTTTTTAGTATAATCTTCGTTTTTATATTAAATTTATTATATAAATTCTGAAATAATTAAGAACTCCTGAACTCCCCAAAAAAACATAAGAAGTGCTAGAAACTAGTATTGATAAAAGATCTAGTTGCACTGATTTTATATAAATAATATTTGCATATATGATTGAACCAACCAGAACTGAACTAGGATAGAACAAAACTAAAACACAACTAGAAGAAAACTAGAAGTGAACTACAACTGGACTGAACTAGAACTGAACTAGAACTGAACTAGAACTGAACAAGAACTGAACTAGAACTGAACTAGAACTGAACTAGAACTGAACTAAAACTGTACTAGAACTGATCTAGAACTGAACTAGAACTGAACTAAAACTGAACTAGAACTGAACTAGAACTGAACTAGACCTGAACTAGAACTGAACTAGAACTGAACTAGAACTGAACTAGAACTGAACTAGAACTGAACTAGAACTGAACTAGAACTGAACTAGAACTGAACTAGAACTGAACTAGAACTGAACTAGAACTGAACTAGAACTGAACTAAAACTGAACTAGAACTGAACTAGAACTAAACTAGATCTGAACTAGAACTGTTCTAGAACTGAACTACAACTGAATTAGAACTAGAACTTAACTAGAACTGAAACATGCTCATGTTAGAACTGAATTAGAACTAGAACTTAACTAGAACAGAACGGAACTAGAATTGAAACTTAAATTTTGAATAGTCGAAATAAAAAATTAAATTCAAACATGTAGTTCTTACAATTCCTTAAATAAAAAATATATTTAAAATTTTAATTTTTTCTCTCGTCCCAAAAATATTGTCGTTCTTTGTGAACTCCATAGAATCAGTGGCGTGTGTTGTGTATGTATAATGCGAACAGGTTAGTAATCGATAAAGCCTGAAACATTGGGATCCTTAAAACCTTTATTCAATCAACTAGCTCAGGAGTTAAAAGTGGCAAAAGAATTTTTATATTATTAAAGGGGAAGAATGGAGAAAAATCTCAACTGGGTAGATAACTAAGCAGATCATTGGAGTTTATATCAAATATTCGGGGAGAATTTGAATTTAGTATAAAATATCAAAAGCAGGGAAAGTGAGATATACAATAAAAATATATATGCATGTTTATATTTATATTAAGAAAATTATATTTATAGTAGAATATTATTAAGGTATAGTTTACGAATATATATCTACACTTTGAAGACATTCATTAGAAAAGTTTTCTTACTGATTGTATGATCGGCTAGATCTAAGAAAACTCCAACTATATCGCCTGGACCACATTGTTTACCGAATGATTCACTTACGCCACCAAATACTTTCTCTTCCTACATTTGTTTTACATATAGATTGTTTGTAGTTGCAGTTGTCATTTTATATACATGATGATTAATTAACAGATTAAAAATTATTTAAAAAATTTAATATTAAAAAATTCAATAAGTCAAAATTAATCAAATAATTATGCAAATGCTTAAAATAATAAAAAAGCTCTATAAGAATAATTTAAAAAAAAATGCTTAAAAACTGTTGCGCGCAAAAAAGAGCACAATTCAAAATTGTTTATCAAAATACAAAAAATAAAACAATTAGTCAAACGCAGTTTATTGTCGTAACTAGAAAAATTATATATGTATGTTTTAATAAAAATTAAGTAACGCTCGCAGCTGTAACAGTAGTTTGATTCTTTGATTCTTACTGATGGTTTGTTCCTTGACATCGATAAAACAACCGATAACATCGCCAGCTTCATAACGAACACCAAAATGTTCAACAGTTCCAGCATGCAATTTGGTAACCTAGATTTATTTATTTGAGCATAAATTGTATTTTTTGGTCCTCATTAAGATTAACAAACAAAAATAATACATTGATTTTCTAATTCGTATTTTTTTTTGGGGGGCGCAAATGAAGGGATAAGTAATTTAAAGAAAGAAAGAAATTTTAACAAAAATATTATTTAAGTTTTCACAGTGAGGGACAATTAAAAGCATTTCAAATTTCCGCATAAGAGGTATTTTCTCTCATGCGAAATTTTATATACCCATCATTAAAATGGATGGGTGGATCGAGATTTTGGTTCATAAAAATTTCTTTTTACTGAATTTCATAACTACAGTTATTTTTAAACAGGTAATGAACATTGAAGTAATCTTCTGTAAAACAAATCTTGGGAATATTTAAGGAATATTTTAGAGGACTATATAATTCCGTTTAAGTCCTATCGTGTTTTTAACAGATATACAGACGGGCGGACATGTACAGATCGTCTTAATTAGTTAGTTTGAAAGGAGGATATATACAAATCAAATCCCACGAAATACACCTAGGTCTGTTGTGCGCTCCTTAACCAGTGCCACAGGTGGGAATCTAACCCACCACATCCGGTCTACCAGTCTAGAATACTAACCACTATTCTACCGGAGGCAACTAGATCGTCTTAGTATCTAATACACTTGTGGACAAATATTTCCTACACTGAAAATAATCCATGCTCAACTTTACGAAAATTCGTAATTTCTATTTTCGTAATATTTACAAAAATTTGTGTATAATACGAAATATTATTTAATAAAACCCTTTTCTATTTTTACGAAAGTACGAAAACCTTTCGTAATATTTTTTCTTAAATTTTAGCGAAATTAAACATAATGATATTAATTATATTATGATTAAATAAAACTACAACATTTTTATAAAATTTAAGAAAAAGTATAATATTATTCTCGAATTATTTTCATTAAAAAAAATTTAAAATTCGTGTGGAGAATAATTTTGAACTAAAATTAGAAAATTTCTTTTAAAATGAACAAAAATGTTTGAATAAATTAATATTTCGTAAAGTTTACCATATTTATTCAAAATTCCTTTTTTTCAATTTATGTAAATTAATTTTTTCAAGAATATTTTGAATTTTACTAAAGTACAATTTCGTATATATTACGAAAGAATTTCGTGGTGCGAAACAACGAACGATTCGTACAATGTACGACATTTTTCGTATATATTAGGCATGGATTTTTTCAGTGTAGTATTACAAATGGCATGTTAGAATCAACATGTATATACAATAATTACATTACTATATATACCGACATTTTCGTTCGAAAGATTAAAAGACAAATTAATCGACAATGACACTTGATCTAAATAATATTCAAAATACTTCGTGTATGATTTTAAAACTTCGATGTATGTTTTAAAGGCTTCATGAGACTATTCTTTTTTTAATTCCTTCTCATTCCAGGGTCAATATCAGTTGTAGAATATTTTCAATCGTCCCCATTGTGAAAACCTGAGTTTAAAAATCAATAATGGTAATAATAATGATAGAATTAAATAAAATATTTAGTGGTTTAAAAGGGAGGAAAAGGAAATGAATTTATTTAATAAGAAATTGCTTTAAAACTTTCATGTAACATTGAACCTCTCTATTTCACCTCTTAATATAATTTTCGTAATTTTTAACTTCCAGATATCTACATTATCCCTTCATAAATAACATTTAACAAAAATCACCTTTTCGTAATAACAAAAAAATTATAAATGAAATCAAAAAATTCTTTCCAATTTAAGATCAGAAAACAATTTACAAAACTCAGAAGCTTCTACTTACATTGTGACCATCAAAAGCCCAACTGGTGTCTTCACTACCCAACATAGCACCTGGATTACAATCGGCTCTAGCCCAACCGACGCGCATTGGTCCTGAGGTAAGAACCTCGAATTCAAAATACCATTTACCCGAGGTAACAGCATAATTGCGTTCCACACGATACGTACGGAAGGCGGCAAATTTAAGCCTTAAAGCCTCGGCCAATAAAGCCTCATTACCTTCGCCTGTGGGGGGATCCAAAACATATCCGTAAACGAGTAGAGTACGTACTGTTTCAGAAGCAGTATCACGATTAGCTTTCTTAATTGCCTCATCGACCTTAGAGTAGGGCACCAAATGAGGACTGCGTAAATTTTCGGAATCCTCATTGAGTCCATATGTCCAGCCCTGTTGTATGCGTTCTCTGGCCCAAAGATTGTGTGTATTTTCGGCCAACTGGTCGACTAGTTCTTCTAATTTTGGTGTTAAAGTAACAGCACTTAAATCGAGAGGAGCGGGCTTATAACCATTAGCTTGCATAAAAATCTCGTTGGGCAGACGTATGGGACGTATACGTGCTGGAGGTTTATCCATGGTTATATAATAACCCAATGCAATAATGGTTCTATAAGAATTATACTATTAAGGTATAATAATTTGAATTAAGAATCATGTTTACTCACTTTAAAGTTTGTACAGCCAATTGGTTGTCGTAACGTTTCTCGGCAGGAGGTAATTTTTCAAATTGTGTTAAACATGGATGTATACGATGATAATCATCACGATGTTCACCCCAAGACCAACCGGCCTCAATTTTATTTAAGGCCCACATTTCATGTATGTTTTCAGCCAATTTTTCTTTAATTTGATCTACCGAAGAAGGCAATGAAACTCCCGATGTATCAACCGGTTTTGGCACAAATGCATTATCGTCCTCTATCATCCAAGGACCGGCTAAAACATTTTTACTTAAATTACCAAAATAAAAGCAAGGATCTAAACTTAATATTTGATGAGGCATTAAACACTGCACCAAGGGTGAAAATCCAGGTGGAGGATTAAATTTCAAACGGCCATGATCACCACCAAACAAAAAGCGGCAACTGGAATTTATTAAAATTAATATCAAAGTAATATTGCAGGATATATATTTTTCATACCTCAATTTAGAAGAACAACTCATTACTGGGAAAAACATGCCATCTAAATTAAAGTCTCGGAATGAACCCTTAACTTTAAGGCCATTAAATGTAAATGTAATAACTGGCACGGACAAGTCAATGGTAACACCAACAACATCTCCTTTGCGTATAAAAGGTTCTTCGGGCACATTATCCATAACCAAAGTTTTATGGCCGCCTGTCCACAAATAAGCACCATCGAAACCAAATGAATATAAATCATCACCAACGCCATTACCACCCCATTTTTTGCCACCACCCGGATAAGGTACATAGCTAAAAGTACATATACATATTAGAGTTTTGGAGATAAAAACTCAAAGTCATCTCTTTAATATATATTACCCGGAAGTATTTGCCCAACCAATGCGCAAGTGAGGCATCATATGAGTGGTTTGTTCAATATGGTCCATAGTTACTTCAAAATACCATCTTTGATACATGGCCGATCCTTCAACGCGACCCACAAAAATATTTGGTCTAATACTGGCTACATGATCAACCAGTTGTGTCTGCAGCAGCAGATTTTTGCCGGGCAGGAGAAAATCACAAATGTTATTTTGCGAGGAACGTACGGCAACACCGTTACCCACACACAGTGAACATAAAACATCCAAGACCTTGGGATCTCTGCCGTGTTTTTCCAACAGCGAAATAATAACTTTAATGTGTTCATCACGCATCATATTCAAAGCTTCGGGGGAATCAATCAAAACACAATGCAGTACATCCAACATGCCGGAACCCTCACTGGAAGCCTGAGAACCCAAGCGAGAAAAAAGCCAATTCAAACGATTACTATTGGCGAATTGGGCACAATTAGTGTGGTTGCCTTGGATAATAGCGGCCAACAATTGATAGAGGTAAGTGGAAATTAAATCCCAACTTTGACCAGTCTCATCACCAGCCAAAAAGCTGGCCAGAAAGCCTTGTGATGTTATGATATTAATTTTATCAATGGCTTCCAAGATTAAATTTAAAACACCCTCTTCCTGAAACAGATCCTGACGATTGCGCAGGGCACGAAAACGATTTTGTTTCTCCTCGTGTTCTGTTAAAGATATAGTTTTAATAAAAAAAGAGTGTAAATTTGTATATTAACTTTTAAATCGTACCCATGTCATCTGGTGGCTGAGAGAAATAGTTTATCAAATCTTCTAGGCACATGACCATTTCGTTGAGGTTGACTTTTTGGAAGAATATCGAATGACGACGATTTGATTGTAAAGTTTCCAATGCACTAAAAATTAAAATAAATCAATAAGCTACATACTAATCAGCGAAAGAAAACTCCACATTATTTTTGCAATAATATGTAAAGTTTTAAACATATATTGATATCAGAAATAAGATATACAATATTAAAAATCACGACATTGTATCCAGGACACTATTACACCAAATCTTTAATATAAAGTTCTTTTCAGATTTTTTTTTAATGGAAAATTATAAATTGAAAAATTTACTTTTCATTTGATCGCTTACGATAACTATGTTTTACATTCTGTCTTAAACTTTTTCTCATTTGATTTGGTACAATTTTGTCGTTTTCAATTTCGGTTACATTTCCATCTACATACTTAATAAATTGTGTAAAAAGACTGCTACATTTACGAATAACACGAGCAGTTTTCGATTCTTCCTCTTGCGATCTGGAGAAATCAAGACAATCATCCATTTTGCCTTCTTCGTGCAGAATGGCTTGTTTCTCCTCAACTTTGCCGACACCCTTCTTTTTTGTTTCATAACTCTTGTAACTGAGCCACAGACCGCTTTCACAATGCTGGACTATAACGGTGGTATCACCATACTTGATGATAGGAGAACCAATAACTTCTAAATCTTTATCTTCGAGTACTTTTTTCTCGTCGTCCTTTTCCACCCGTAGGCAGAAAGTCGTTGTAGCAATAGCTGCTTCTTCCTTTTTAACCTGGTAATAGGGGAAATAAACGTTAAGTTTTTAAAAAATTCTTGTAATAGAGTGAACAATTTTTAGATATTTACCAAAATCAATTCGTTATTATCGTTGACGCCTAAATAGCGTCCAGTTGTGATATGTCGGATACGCATGGGATGGAACCAATTTATAAAACCGCCAGTCCATTTAGTGCGTGCCAATTCAAGACGCCACAGGGATCGAGCCTGGGACATTACCGAACCACCTTCGTACACAACAATACTGGAAAAAAATAAATTTAATAAATACAGTTAGAGGTGAATGGAAAAGGATGTCAGTTGGACAATTCCTTGACATTTTGAAATTTTATAATAAAATAGTAAAATGTTAAAGATTATTAAAAAAAACAAATTTGACCAAATTTTAATGGAAACGCTTGATAACAACCCTTCTCTGCATAAAACTCCTGTAGTAGGGGGAGGTGTGTTCTGGGGTGGACGGGAATTCGGAATCAGTATAATATTAAGAATTTGAAATATTTCAGACTGAAATTTTTTGACAGATATCAAAATTGATATAGTAATGCTGGAGAGTCATTCAGCTCTCTAGGTACAGTAAATAATAGAAATTATAACTCGTATCATAACCTAACTTAAATACTTACTTCTGTCCGGCTTCTCGACCCCAGGTACTCGGTATAGTAAGACATTCATCACCGCCGTGGAAAAAGCGCAAAACATCGCCACCAAATACATAACCCACATACTTCATACGTGAGATACCGGTGCCATATGGTTGCACCGACCAATGAGTCACATGGAAACTGGCATTAACAATGGACTGTTCATTTTCTTTGGTTGTATGCTAAACACCACGGAAAATAATTCAAATTAAATTATGTTAATTAAATATTGATAATTTATTACTCACCAAATAACGTTCTGTTGCAACCGAAACTAAAATTAAATCATCACCTACACGGACTTTCTCACCCTCTGAACGTTGTTTACTGGCTGGATGCACAGTCCACCAACATGCCTCGCCCTGACTGTGCTCTTGCAGACCCACATCAAATGACAATTTATCGTTGGAAGACGAGGTGGAAAGACAAGCCAAATACTATTTAAACGTTATTGTATGTTGTAGCAACAGTTGAAGTTAGAAAAACATTTAGTGGAACAAGAACGAAAAAACAAAATAAAATAAATGTCCACAGAGATAAGGATATCAATTCAATTGTCAAGGATTATTTTCTAAATATGTACATAAGTTACATTTGATATGTAAACTAAATAAACGAAAACATACAGAAACATTTTTATAGTGCTTGCTGTATGTATGTATATATGTATATGATGTTGATGATGATGATCTTACCATGTCACTGTTGTTATGGCGCAATAAGATGGCATTACCATAGAGTAAAGTTCTATGACCGGATCCAGTACCTTTGCCCTGTGCAAATAAATTTGTAATGCAAAGAAGAGATAAAGAAAAGAAAGAAAAGAACGAACAAGTTTCAATATTATTACATTTGTATCAATATTATCAATATCAGAACATTAAAGGAATTCAATTTCCAGTTGAAATACAAATTTATATAAAATTATTTGAAATCGAAAAATTTACTAAGAAATTTCATTAAATTTTTAAATACACCTCGAAATTTAAATAATTTGTATTTTCCATGGAGAATTAAATCTTTGAAATTCTGATAATCGTAGTTATAGCTTTATCTTTTATTTGCTTGCTAGTGTTTGTATTTGTGTGAAACATATCTAAAAAAAAAATTAAAAAAAAAACTACAGACAACTGACTGAGTATGTATGTGTGTATTGATTGTGTTTGTATGCAAGTGTGCGTGAGTGAAAAAGAGTGTGAGAATGTCACTGTTTATGTCAAAATGCTATTGGGTGCTGTACACTTTTTCTTAAAGTTTATTTACATTGATGTTAAATTGTTAGTTTTTATGTAATTGAGGTTAGGAGACGGGTTCACATTATTCTTTTGATTTTCATCTTAAACAAAATGTTTAAAGTTCAAATCAATTTTAAATGTTAAACATTTGGGTTAATAAAACATATAATATAACACATACTTTCATACATATTATAAAAAAGGTTAAAGTTTTAAAGCTATGTAGATATTGTGATCTGAAAACTTAAAATATACATATATTTTTTATTTCGCGAAATTTCTAAGCAAGAAAGTCTATTACTTAGTAATGCATTAACGGTAATGCTTTGCATTAAACAGTGCCGAAAATATTTCGGCTGTAAGCTGAAACATTGCTAGTAATCAGTAATTGATTATTCAGTTATAGTTATTTGATGCAGAGATTATACAGCTTGTAATCTTTAGTAAATTATCGGATTAGTCATGTATATAAATTACCACCTACAGCATTTTTGTAAAGATTAAGGGCAATATTGTAGCGCTTAGGATCAGTCGTTGAGAACGACAATCGTAGGGTTATATCCTGATGAACATGTTCATACATGTTTGGCATTAATAATGTATGCATTTTAGATCAAAGTCTAAGAAGTGCGAGGTACTTAGGCCATGGAATCAGATGGATGTGTCGATGGACGCTTTGTTTCTGCCTTGTGTTATGTTCACCTGAAGAAAATAATGGTAGTTGTGCACTCCTTTGTATACTATCGACTGCACATGATATCCAAAACTAATTTATATTATTTTGCAAAATGTGCTAATCATACTTTACAAAAACATTATTAGTCCAGTTCAAACTTAGTCTTTAATAATTGGACTTTGTAAAAAAACGAAAACGTAATATAATACCACTATAGAGAATTTAACGTACATTTTGCTTTAGTATTAATTCCAGCAAAAATAAATCGAAGTATGTACTTCCAAAAGAATAATATTCATCACCACCTCAAAAGTAGCACTAAGTGAATTTCTTTACCTTCTGTGGAAGTTCTTTTTTTGCTGGGATGTTTAGGAAACAATGTTTGATATCCTTTCAATATAAACAAGATAGGAGGAATTTATCAAAGTCATTAAGGTTTAACGGAAACATACATTTCCAGAAACTGTAAAATATTAATCTTTGATCCGTTGATAAATTAATGAATTAAAACTAAGAGCCAAAGCACCACACTGCCATCCTAAAAGTGCGTGATTCAATGGAATTAATGTCGAGTGCTTTACGTGAGTACCGGGCATGATACCTTATTCCACGGTGGTCTTTTTCATCCACTGGGTAAACTTAAACAACGGTCTGCCATCGCCCCTGAATCCTTCAATGAACGACTAAGGTGGCAATTTTTGTACATGTATTGGGCGGGTCCATGTACGAGCACCTTGCTGAAGTACTTGAGCTATCTAATCTCTGACCACACTGCCATCCACGAGATGTAAAACATCACTTCCGTTTACAACCACGCAGCTGGGATGGCCTCTGTTGATTCGGCAACAGTACCTAGAGACGTAACCGGTGGACCGAAGTATGAATCCATCAAATAAACCGAGGGACACACTGTGGTAATTCTGATATGAACAGAGTATAGTCTGAACAAATCTGGACAAGGAAGGAAAATTCAATGGTATCATTTGTATATGATACCTTTCATCCGTCATAATACAATCCAGCACTCATCTCTTTTATACGACACATTCATAAGAGAAAAACATACGACACATTTATTATAGGTAGACGTACCATATACAATTAATACCAACTAATTTCTAACACTTAGTGCCAAAATATTGACTTTACCTTACATCAGTATTTAAACCGCAACTTACTCTTCCCGCGAATTTGGGTTTAAATCACTGCCACTACGTGGATCCCGAAGGAACCTCAACCAACTGACCAGCCAGGACTTAGTCCTGCGGTCAACTGGCCACCTATTACCAGATTATGCAGTGCTTTGATTTGACCTCTTTTCAATCTATACAAGGACTAAGCCAGGCAGTAGACTGTAATCAATTTTTTAGTCCCGGCCAGACTAGAGGTATTGCGATTGCAATAACACCAAGGTGGAGGCTTCACCAAGGTAACATGCCTCTGGGGGAAGATTCAATAGAATGTGTAAAATGAATTGAATAAGGTCCAACACTAATATACTTTTCGACAATATAAATATGGCGGTATTGGACTGTAAGAGACCCATATATCCAATCGGAGGCAAGTGGCGAAGTTATTTTCATTGAAGTGAAAAATAATTGATGAAGTTAACCAGACGAATGAAAAAGGTTCAACCCAACGAGTTTAAGTTACCCCCTAATCTTAACTATTAACTATTAGTTTTTGTCGTTTTTCATCATATTTCATCTGAACATAAATTTATTATGGAAAATTGTTTATTAAAAACAGCTCTCGAAAATAAAATATCTAAATAATATTAAAAATGTAGGTGTAAAAATTCGCAATAAAGAAATTGAAGATTATTTATAATCACCTTAATAAGACTACGCATACTTACACTGAAAAAAATCCATGCCTAATATATACAAAAAATGTCGTACATTGTACGAATCGTTCGTTGTTTCGCACCACGAAATTCTTTCGTAATATATACGAAATTGTACGAAATATTTTAGTAAAATGCAAAATATTCTTAAAAAAAATTAATTTACATAAATTGAAAAAATGGAATTTTGAATAAATATGGTAAAATTTCCGAAATATTATATTATTCAAACATTTTTGTTCATGTTAAAATAAGTTTTCTAATTTTAGTTCAAAATTTTTCTCCAAACGAATTTTCAAATTTTTTTTATGAAAATAATTCGAGAATAATATTATACTTTTTCTTAAATTTTATAAAAATGTTGTAGTTTTATTTAATCATAATATAATTAATATCATTATGTTTAATTTCGCTAAAATTTAAGAAAAAAATATTACGAAAGGTTTTCGTACTTTCGTAAAAATCGAAAAGGGTTTTATTAAATAATATTTCGTATTATACACGAAATTTTTGTAAATATTACGAAAATAGAAGTTACGAATTTTTTTTTTTTCGTAAAGTTGAGCATGGATTATTTTCAGTGTAGTAATTAAGAAATATGCTATAAGAAAATATTTATTATGTTGTGATGGGTTATGTTAACATGTATAGTGTCAGAATTGTTAATAAATAAAAAAAATATACAGAAAGTTATAGAGAAAACGACACAGATACAATTACAATCAGATTTTTTTGTTTGTTTAAAGTATTTGTTTAATAAATTTCGAATTTTTCTTTAAATGTATGTTGGTATTTATAACAATAAAGTGGCAATATTTAAGCAAAATTAATAGAAAAGTTTTGGCAAAAAAAGTATTGCAGTATTTGTTTAAACATTAATAAATAATAGTAGATGATAGATAGAAAGATAGAGATATAAATATAACTACTTAAAAAGAGACTAGACAGTATGTGTGTAGTAATATGTAAATATTTAGTTAACAGAGTTTGTTAGCCAAAAACACAATTGAAGCGGTAATTGCAGTGCGATCGATTCTTCAGAACCTTTCTGTATACTTACAAATTGGGAATCCTGTTTATGGTGGAACAACACAATCGATGCGCATAAGTGTGTTTTTTTTATTTTGGTTGGTGGATTTTTGGTAAAAATGACATTTGATATTTCAGGTAATAGAGTTTTTAGATACATTTATTATATTTTTATTTGATTTGGTTTGGATTGTTTAAGAGTATATTTATTTTATATATTTTATCATTATTTTGTAATATTTTAAATAAAAAAGAAAAATGAAAATATTGATGAAAAGAAAAAGAAAACAAATTTACAATACCATACGCCGGAGTTGAGAAAACAAAAAAATATTTATTTTATTTTTTAAAGTAAAAAGAAAGAAAAAAATATATAAATAAGGGTTAAAAAGGCAGGCAGTGGCAGCAGCATAAGGATCGCATGTAATGATGAAAGGATTATTTAAATAAATTTTAATTCAGTTTATACAATAAACATTTTTTTGATTGTTTTATTTCACATCGTTACATTTTATTTTATTTCATGTTGAGTTTTTTTATTTTGTTGTTGTTCATTTTAAATTTTTTATTTGTTATTTGTTTTATTATTTTTTATTTTTATATAAATTTCCACCAATTTAAATCCAAAATATGTAATTGTAGTAGAGTTATACGAGCATATAGAGTAGTATATGCAGGGAAGTGATATAATTTTTTTAAGGGGATTCAAGTTTTATTTTATTTTTAATTTTGGGTATGTTTTTTATTGTTTTAAGCGCCATAGGATATGCAAGGATACACAACATGTATGGAAGAGAAAGAAGAGAAAGAGAAAAAAGTTTATAACATGTTAAACTGAGTATAAGTATAGGAAAAATTACAACAACTACAATAATAACAATAATAAAAAGAAACACCAAGAATAAAAAACTGTTAAAATGGATTAAATTTAATTGTGTGGCATAAAAGGATTGTTTTTCGTATATTCGTATTTTTTTACTTATTTTTTAAAAAGTAATTTTTTTTCTTATTTTTCCACATTTTTTTGTTGTTTTCTTAATTTCCATTATACTATTATCTCTGTCGAAGAAATTCCAAGTCCAAGTGTGATAGAATAGTGTCGACTAGTATGGTAAAATAAAGTATACTGGTTGCCTTAATATTTTAATATGATTTAAAATGAGCAAAATAAAGGGAGAAATAACCACACATAGACAGACTGTATGTGCATTAGGGTGTACTTTTTTGGGAAAATTTTCTTTATCGGAATTTCAAGGAATTGAAAAAATATTGTGACACTTTAGAGTTCTAGTTGGGTATTATTTATTTTTCTTAAAACAAAGTAAATGGCATTGTTTCATAATGTCCAGATAATAAATTTCTAAATGAGTAGTTTTCATGTACATTAGTGTCTAATATCCATGGTCATTACCAGGGCAAGGATTTCTGTGCAAATATATGTTTGTAGTCAGTAACTCAAAATTACTTTCATCTAGTTTTCTTTTCGAATCAAAGCATTTGTTACAAAATGGCACCGATTTGTTGTTGCATATTTTTTGCATATTTTGTTATAAATGCATAAATTGCATATTTTGCTTTAAATTGCATATTTCCAACACTTGTATAGCATATTTTGCATATTTTTTAATTTTTCTAAAACAAATAGTTTTAGTTTCTCTGTATTTCATATTTTTATACCCTACACCACTATAGTGGGGAGGGTATTATACGTTTGTGCTGATGTTTGTAACATACAAAAATATTGGTCCAATACCCACCTTAAAGTATACCGATCGATTCAGAATCATTTTTTGAGTCGATTAAGACATGTCCGTCCGTCCGTCCGTCCGTCCGTCTGTCCGGCTGGCTGGCTGGCTGGCTGTCCATGTAAACCTTGTGCGCAAGGTACAGGCCGCAATTTTCAAGATAATTTAATGAAATTTGGACCAAGCATGTTTTTTGGCACAAGGACGAAGCCTATTGAAAATGGTTGAAATCGGTCCATTATTTCACCTAGCCCCCATACAACCGTGCCTCCCGATTTGAACTTTTTATGCTATAATTACGTCAAATATTCTGCTATCTCTCTAAAAATTGGCACAAATAAGTTTTATATAAGTATAAATGATACTGCAGATTTTCGTAAGGATCGGCCTATATTTGACCCTAGCCCCCATATAAACCCCCCTTCAAAAAATGACTTAAACGTCTAAAATTGACTTGTAACCATTTGTATCGCAATGAAACTCAACAAAACTAACTGTTATTTAGAAATATATCCTTTTCCCAAATTTACCGAGGATCGGCCCATATTTGACCTATATAAAGCCTCATTTAGAAATTTTAGTTTTTTATCAATAAATGGCTTAAATATTTTGGAATTATGGTAATATTCAACAGTTTCTTTACAAAAAATAAAAATTTTATAAAAGTAAAAATTGTAAAAATATACTCATGGTGTAGGGTATCATATGGTCGGCCATGCCCGACTATACTTTCCTACTTGTTTCAACAAATTTCGTATTTACATATCGAGGGACTATATTAAATAGTCTCTAAAATAACACAAGTCTTCAGGAGAGCAAAAAACTGTTTAATTCGCTAGTTCGTGAATATTTTTGAGTTTTTTCTTCTACAATATATTTTTACGACTATATTCGAAATCGTTATATAAAAAGAATTTAAAATTTTGTAATATTTGCAAAATTATTCACAAATTTATATCATATAGAGATTTTTCATAGAAATATATATATTTTTATTTGATTTAATATCAATAAATTTTATTTTTTATGCAATTTAATGAAGCAATATAAACCAAATTGTTGAAAAAGCAATATCTTATGAAGTTTTGGTGCAAAATCAATGTTATATGTTTAAACACGGCAATAAAATTAATCAAATTTGTATCATAATGAGCAATATCTCGAAAACTTTTAAGCCGATTTCAAATATATAATAGAGTTTGAAGCAATTTTTCGATAAGATAGAGAGTTTTGCATTCAGAATTTCAATTTTTTTTCTTTTGAAATTTACGTCACTGGTGCGGGATAGTTTTCTGGATATTTTGCCATCAAAATCTTATTTTGATGAAAATGACAAATGGATCCTATTGAATATAGTCCCGATTTAACAACGAAATACTAAGTTCTATGAAATACATGTCCTTAATAACCTGTTTATCTGTTGTCAAAAACTTTAGATCTGAATATCTATAACTATGTACCTTTACAAAGAAATATTTTTTGGTGCATATTTTTCACATTTTTAGTGCATATTTTTTAATTTTTTAGTGAATGAAAATTCTTGCCTTGGTCATTACGATATTGGACACCTTTTTATGTCTCTGAGATTTTTTTTCTAAAATTGCCCCATTCTGAAACGTTTACCCAATTCTATTTTTCATTTTTCGGATATAAACATTTATGAATATATGATGCACATATGATCAATATATAATCATATAGTTATTTTGCGGTCCACTGCGAACTAAATAGTTATTCAAGAGCTACTTTAACTTTGCTTACATATTACTTATTTGCATAACGGGTCAATAATGTTTTCAATGTTTTTAGATTAAATTTTTGGCGATTTCGGGAAAATATGAATTATTATAACTTTTAAATATAACATTAGGAATCATATGAAAAAAATGCCAATTCACCAAAATGGGTCGAAGGTCAAATGACAAAATATTAAAAATTTTCCATAAAGATATCGACTAAAAATATTCGTAAAACCAATTTTAAAAAATTCAAATCCATTGCTATAAAATCGGTTTATTCTGAATCAGACAATAATTAATAAATAAAGTGCCACATTAATCGGTTCCGCATTTCACAAAATATTTAAGAAAAAATACACCCTAATATTTATACTTTCGAAGAAATGCTTTAAGTGTTGCCAGAATACTAAACCGACGACTATAGTAAATAACATGAAAAATATATTATTATTTGTTAATTAAAATTTAAATGAAATATTTTAAAAAATCTGAATATAAACTATTATTTTTTAAATGTAATCTGTGAGTTTGAGAAAAATATTAAAATGGTAACACTGGGCTGTATGTGCTTAAGGGCCCTTCACACGATCGCTTTTTCCATAATACGTAAAGTCTAATGAAAAAGTAAAATAAAATTCCATCCGTATAACAAAAAAAAAAACCGAATAAAAGTAGTATGAATTATATTTTCTATGTTTAGGCGATTGGTAAAAAACAATAGCAAAGTAAGATGGAAACAGCTGTTTTACTTTTTTTGTACATCCTGACGGACTTTTCTAGACAAAATTTTGACAGATCATATTATTTGTGTGCACGTGTGAAGGCGGTTTATTTGCAGCAAGATTGTCGCATTTCAAAAAGCACAGCTTCGACTATATTGTTTAAAATTTGTTTTATTTTATTATAAGTTTAATCGAAATTGTATAAAAAATTTATATTAACTAATTAAAGTATAATAACATCAGAATTCTAGAATATATTTAAAATGTATACCTCTTGAGTTATTACAAACCTTCTTAGAGCATGCTGCACACGACGTAACGAATATAAACTACTTATAAATAGGGGGTTTCTTAAATTATTGTCAAAAATAAATTAATCTTTTAAATAAATGAATTTTTACATTGATCCTTTTACTTTTAATGAGTATTCATTAACAATATCACGATGTACAGTGGGACAGTAAAAAGGGAAATAAATCTGCAAAATGGTTTGACAGATTAAAATATATCACATGTGTTAAAGGAAATTGTTATTTAAGTTTGGCTTAAGGTTCCTAAAGTTGTAAAATACGGGTTTAAAAATATAAAAAACAATCGTCAATCTAATTTAGAATAGAAATTATATCCGATCGATTTCATTTATTTATATAATCTCTATATTGTACAATTATTCTTTACATACTAGCCATGTGAAACTATTAGGACCCCCTAATAAATTTGCATGGTTTACATGGTGTAAATTATATGCGCGTCTTTCTGTAGCTGTGTGGTAGCTATGTATGTTTATGCATGAACCACCACATCACGCCACTTGCACAAGCCATTAAACAACACCCAAGAAAAGTTGTGGATTACTGTGGCGTGCGGGAAAATTTTTCATAATTCGGGAAAGCGAGAAAAGGGCATATGGAAAAACTAAAAGGACAGAGAAGTGAATGTAAGTTTGTTTGAAAGTACATACATTCATTTTATCTGTATAGAAATAATTGCAGGAATTCACTTAATTTTAAATAGCTTAATTAACATCTTACATTTCAACGCAAGTATATGTCGTGTGTGTGTGTGTGTTTATTTATTATTTTTGTAAATGATAACTAAAAGGGGAGAGAGAAAGATCTTAACACGTACAATACTACGGGTGTAAAAACAACAACAATATTGTGGTAAGAGTATTTTATCTGTATTTTTATGATTTATATCCAACACAAATTCTTAATAGTCAATTTAAAGTCTCAATTAAGTTTTAATTTTCAATAGTTGCTATAAATATTTGCACTTACACTGATTTAAAATATTTTTGCAAACTTTATTATAAGGAAGAGGAATTCATGCAGGAGATAAGGATATAATCTTTGTTTTTTAATTTATGTGTTAAAAAACAATTCAAAACTTCAGGATTTCGTAGTTTTCTTTAAAAATTTAACAGGTGTTTGTTTGGGTCCCTTTTAATGATAAGTATTAATATGGGTGGCAAACCAAAAATTTGGTATTTCTCCTGTGCAACTTAAGCCTCTTTTACACGAGCGTACAAGCATGTAATATGATTTGTCAAAATTTGGTGTAAAAGAAAACGGAATCTAAACGCAACATGTAATGAAATATCATTAAGAGAAAATCTGAATGGAAAATTTGACAGTTGTATGGTTTCATTAGATTAGAGATGTATTTTTATGTTAACAAGAAAAGACAAAAATGCTGTTTTCATAATGATTAACTAGGTAGTTCACCATTACTTTGTTGCTATTATTTTATACTAATATTGTAAACATAAAAAAATATAAATCATACGACTTCTTTCTCTTTTTTGTCATACGAATGAATTTGATTTTACTTTTTCATTAGACTTTACCTACGTAACGTGTGATCAACACAAAAACCTAGCTCAAATATTTGTTTTCTTGTCTGACTTCCTTTTTATGGTTTTCATGGTTTAAATTCTTTAAGTAACCAATAAATTATTGCAGGATAATTAAGGATAATCATGAGCATGAATTTTGGGTTCTCTTTCACTATTATTATGCGTGTAGATATGCTAAAGCCTCAAATGATCCAAATGTATATGGAAATTTACAATACTTACAGTCTCTGAACCAGCGGCTGTGACCAACTCCTGTAAAGCACGAACTGATAAAGCCTGCTCGATAACAAATACACATTGCGATAGATCGGGTGGTACGTTCTTGTCGGCAATATTTTCCAGGAAACAGTGACGATTACCAAAACCTTCAGCGGCAAGACAGACACGCTCTCCCGTTGCTGTGCACGAGAGGCAGACCATGTCTTCCTGTTAAATGAGAGAAAAAGGGAAAATTTTAATAAAGCATTCATTCACTAATACATATATATATATATGACAAAAGGTAATTAATTCAACACAAATTACTCATACTCATTTTGATGCATTGTTTCGTCATCATTTCCTGTTGCTGTAACTTATTCATTGATATGTATATACATACATATTGTCGTAGGTATTTATCATTGTATTATATTTTTGGAATGTAGTGCAATTGTTGGCTCATACAATGGCAAGTAACATTTGCGGTATTAATTTGATTGATTGATCGTATGATTCAACGGTTTTGCTATTTTTTTTAAATTCACCTTTGTATGCGTCTAATGTTTTTTTAACCTGCTGTTGCTGCTGTAGTGGCTGTTTTTACACTTTTCACCAAAAAAGTACATGCGAAATGGTATTGAGTGTGATGATGTTGGTTTCTGGCCATTTGTATTTTCTAACTATGTCAAATTGTTCTTGTAAAACAGTGGCATTGATTATGACTAATGTTTACGAATGCATCAGCATTTGAGTAGAATTATTCAAGGCTATTAGTATAGATATTTTGTTAAAATACAGGAATAATTTCTGATGGTACCAGTATTTCTAGTCTGCCGGAACTGTTAACACGGCAGGTGTTTACGTAAAGCATTTTGACATTCATATCCATTGTAATGTATTCGTGGAAATCATCATATCCTTACTCTTACGCAGATAAACCGACATAAATCGGCCTAAAATTTTAGTTTGTTCAATTTTAGTTTTGGGTTTAGAAAGTATATTTATAAGTTTTGCAAAAAGTGACTTAAAATTCAGTTAAAAATTAAATATATACATATTTTTGTAATAACAAAGCAATCCTTACACCACACTATTTCCAACTGTAATTTAATATTTCATAAATTTCCGACAAAATTTAAAAATATTCGGTTGTACTTTAAAAAGTTAAATTTGTATGTTATTCTGTTTGTATTTCAGAAAGAGATTACATACAGCTACAGAATAAGGAAAATTCAATGGTATCATTTATATATAATACTATTCATCCATCATCAGACAACCCAGCACACTTCTCATTTAACCGACACATTCACAACGAAAAACATATGACAAATTTATTATAGGTAAACGGGTGGGTGACTTAGTTTCACAGTCACTCGTCTGTGGGTATCTGTTGTTTCGGCAACAGCATCAAACTTATACCGAAATACTGATTTTATCTTACATAAGTCTTTTAACCGCAACTCACTAAGGACATAGTCTAGCGGGCAACTGGCCACCCGTAGTACCAGATTATGTAGTTCTCTGGTTAGACTTATTTTTTAAATTTATGCAAGGTCTAAGCCAGGTAGTAAATTGTAAACACCAATTTATATCTAAGGCTACCCCCGGATTGCAATACACCAAGACATACCATAAAAACCCCACTTAACAATTTTGAAGATTCCAACTGCAAAAGTTTTGCACGCAAAATATTGCAGATTCGCCCATTTCTATCTATTGCCAATATCTATCTATGAATAATAATCTAATAGTTTTCTTGATATACGAAATTTTCATGTATGGGGGGCTTCATTAAAAGTCCGCCAGTTTAACTCTTAATGTTTAGTTTAATATAAAAGTCTGATGGAAAATTTGACATTCGTATGGCTCTCTTCATTTTTGAAACAGCTGTTTCCATCTTACTTTGTTATTGTTTTATATCAATGGTGTAAACCCAAAAAATATAAATCACACAATTTTTATTAGTTTTTAAGTTATATGGATAAAACTTTATTTTACTTTTTATTAGACTTTACGTACGTAAAATGTGATCGTGTGATTAGTAGTCTATAAAGTTAAAACATAAAAACGAATGAAATTCATTTACATATATTTGTGAAATTAAAATTTTCGAATTATGGTTCAAAAAATTTCAGAATCGAAATTTGTAAAATTCAATTGAAGTTAAAGAAATGGTGTTGAAGTAAATTTAACTTACTGTCAATACCCGGATGAATAAATGCGTTGCAGTCAAGCTGAAACATTTGTACCGATTGCAGTTGCAACAACAAACAACAACAACTAAAACACAGCAACAATTCATGTTGTCATACCACCATGTTGTGGTCTTTTCGGCTGTGATTGTAAATGAAAACATTGGTGGTAGAGGTGGCATTGACGCAGCAATTGCAGTTGTGGTCACTAACGCACACTGAGTGATTCGGTCAGTCGTTTATTACTTATTTTCTTTTATTCCTACATTTTTATACTACTGTGTGGAGAGTACGGTATCGTTTTGTATTTTATTTGTAAATATTTGCATTTATAATTTTCTGATTTATCCCTATTACAATGGAAAAGTTGCAATAGTTCCACTTAAATTCATTTCATTACATTTTGGGGCAATTCATGACTTAACCACAATTATTTGGTGGAAAAAAGTATATGAATATGTGTTTGGATATATGTAGTATAAATTGTATACTGAAATCTCTATCGTTGTATTAAAATTCCCTTAATAAAAATCTACTTGATTTGGTAAATGTAAAATATGTTATAAAGGACACTAACTTTGTGTAGGGAAACGGTTTTGGTATTTTTTGTTCTCAGTTAAAAACAAGTAGTAAAGTATAGTCGGGCATGGCCGACCATATAATACCCTACACCATGAGTATATTGTTAAAATTTTTACTTTTTATAAAGAAACTTTTATGTTGAATATTATTCCAAAATATTTAAGCAATTTATTGATAAAAAAAACTAAAATTTCTAAATGAAGCTTTATATAGGTCAAATATGGACCGATCCTCGGGAAATTTGGGAAAAGGATATATTTTTAAATAACAGTTAATTTTGTTGAATTTCATTGCGATACAAATGGTTACAAGTAAATTTTAGAAGCTTAAGACATTTTTTGAAGGGGGGTTTGTATGGGGGCTAGGGTCAAATAAGGGCCGATCCTTACGAAAATCTGCAGTGTCATTTATACTTTTGTAAAACTTATTTGTGCAAATTTTTAGAGAGATAATAGAATATTTGACGTAATTATGGCATAAAAAGTTCAAATCGGGATGTACGGTTGTATGGGGGCTAGGTGAAATAATGGACCGAATTCGTCCATTTAAAATTATCTTGAAAATTGCGGCCTGTACCTTGCGCACAAGGTTTACATGGACAGCCAGCCAGCCGGACAGCCGGACAGACGGACGGACATGTCCTTATCGACTCAAAAAATGATTCTGAATCGATCGGTATACTTTAAGGTGGGTATTGGACCAATATTTTTGTATGTTACAAACATCAGCACAAACGTATAATACCCTCCCAACTATAGTGGTGTAGGGTATAAAAAGCAAGAAGTTTGAATTACATTAGTATGAATGTATTTTCTCAGTTGCAGCTTGATATTATTAAATTTTTAAACATCTTAAACTGTTGTACTTTTGTTAAGTGGTACATAAATATATAAATAAATAAATGCCAACGTTTTAGCACAATCAAATTTTCTTAACCTAAATTCTTAAATCCCATAAATTTTTACGAATTCTTTCCAACACTTCCATTCTTTATTACATGTAAAATAGTCCTGTATTTTCATGTTATGTAATTTTAAGTTCATATCCGTGTAAAATCTACACGTGTTTTGTAAGAACAGAATGATAAATTACAATACTTTGTTCCAATCATTACACTTTTATGTTGTCAAAACATGTTTAGGCCGAAGGATAAAAATAATTTGACAAATTTGCCATTTCCCTTATAGTGACAGACATTACGATTAAAATCGAAAATGGACACAAAAAAAAAAAATCCAAAATAATTATGAGTTTGACCTTAAATACTCTACTCTAGTTCTTTTCATACATATTTCTACGTTAAAGCTCTTTTATATAACTGCTTGTATGTATTCACACTTTCGATTGGGCAATTTTGATGGGTAATAAATTTAAACCACGGAATTGGATTTATGGCCCATAATTCATAATACATATGGACATTTGCCCTTTTTTTGTCCATTAAATGCTAAAATAAATTGATGATAGAGAGAAGGTGTGAGATTGCTGCTGCAACATTGTTTAGATGTAAAGTAAATTTATATACAATATAGATAAATACGAGAGTTGATTAGAAATTTTGTTGAAAAAAAAATTGACAGTCACAGTATATTAAAAATGTAGAAAATTTTTAAAGATTGACCTTATTGTATGAAGGAAAACTATATAAATACATTTTTTACAGGTAGCTAATTGGAATATCTCTCCTCGTATCTGTATGTTGCACGAATGTATGTGCATGATGTATTTGTTTGTTGGTAAAACTTTGGCTTTTACATTTTACTTCCTAGTCTTCTATATACCAATGTACGAATAAGAAGTTGGTCCTATATCAAAAAAGCGATGTACAGTGTAACGTTTTTCACTTTTATTATAACAAAATGCGAAAAGGCAGCAAGAAAAAACCCTATCAGAACTGTTGTTCAACAATCAATTAGCTTTATTCAAAGAAGCAAAGATAATAGAACTCTTAGGATCTATCAAGGTATCTGTGATGATTTATGAATTGTTAGGAAATCAATAAGAAGATTGCCTTTAATAATAAAAAACCCCCCTGAACCCTCTTTAGTAGATATGTCATATGGGGCTACTGAATCTGACAAAACAATACCATATCAACTTTGGATTTTATGGGAAAAGAAATTTACCTCCTAAACACAAATGTTGATGAGGATGGCTTCCTGGGATTAGATTGCTACCAATTAAGGAGAGTAACCCTAGTTACTTTCCAATAGTCCATAGCGGTCTTAGAGCTGGAGCTTGTATTAGTTCGAGAAGAACCTAAACAAAAAACTGATTTCTGATTAAATGAACTTTTTTGTATTAAGCTTAAAACAGATTTGGTTTATAGCACTTTTGACTCATTAAATGTGGAAATAGTTACACTGTGCAATGTTTGTGTATGGGTTCGGATGACTGTTTTAGCCTTCACAGCTAAAGTTATGGAAGTAGATGTTGATGACATTAATAATAAATACTGGTTTGGCTTTCAATACCCGTAGATCTCTCCTCTTACAATGTAACCTTAATGGGAATGTAATTGTAAGAATGTCTGTATGTGTGTGTTTTTAAGCATTTGCAGAAAAAGGTCCCCCTCAAAGAAGTTTTTGTTGTTCTATCGTTCTACCGTTTTATTATTATGGTTGTTGCTGCTGCTTTATTTGTCTTTGACAACTTTCATGCTGTTACTTTCCGTACGGTCGGTCATCCTATTCGTAAGTCGTATTAGTTGCTGTTTTTGTTGTTATTGTTTTATTATTGTTTTACAATAAACCCTGACTGATGTCGATAATGTCGCTGTGGTTCTTTATGTGTGTGTGAATGTGTGTCGATTGTTGCTGCTGCTGTTGTTACAATTACTCTTGCTATTGTTATTGGACAGCAAGTTGTTGCAAGTAAGACGACGACAACTGACTTACTTACAAATGATTCTTGCTGCTATTGCTACTGCTGCTGTTACACAAATTGTTTTTGTCGACAAGAGTTTCAATAAAGTTGTTATAAAATAATTGGCACGTTAAGCAGTTAATGGTTGGTTGTATGTTTCTTATGTTGGTAGTATCTGAGTGTGTGTGTAGACAATGTTTCTGATGTTTTTGTTTGTAAGTGTAAGACCCTAGTCCTTTGTCTATGTTTTTTTTTTTGAAAGGTAAAAAGGTATTTTTATTTGTCTTTACCTTGAACAACTTAATAATTCCAGTAGCTAAAAGATGGCAACAACAAAAATAATCATTCTTAACAGGGCAAGTACAAATTTTATAGAAAAGTTTAAAAAATAAGAAGGTTATTTTTAAATGAATTATGTTCCTACTGCTGATATTTGAGAGAGAGTTTGTTAATAATGCTATGACTAAGACTACGACGCTGCCTTCCATAGTATGACTTTAATAATATCTCAGACAAAAATGATTAATAGGAAAAATAAATTATATTACACAATTATTACAAGTCTTAGCAATAGATACGTGTATAATTTCAATAAATTGACCAATTTAAATCAATATCAACGGAAATAAGATAATAACTTATAATTTTTATTTTTTTATTAGAATATGTTAAACTATTAACAAGCCTAATATTTATTAATCGGATAAAATGAATTAATAGTGAAATATAAATATATATATAGTCTATAGTCAAACTATAGACGATTTGTATTCAAGACTATAGACTGATCTATAGCCAAGTCTATATACTGATCCATAGTTAAGACTATAACTGATCTATAGTTAAGACTATAAGTGATCTATAATCTAGGCTATAGACTGATCTTTAGTCATTACTATAGACCGATCTATAATCATTACACTAGACTGATCAATAGTCATTCAGATAGACTGATCTATAGTCATTAATATTGACTAACCTATAGTCAAAACCATAGACTGATCTAAATTCAAGACTATATACTAGTCGAAACTATAGACCGATCTATATTCAAGACTATAGACTGATCTATAGTCAGCACTATAAACTAACCAATAGTCAAGACTATAGACTAATCTACAATCAAAACTATAGACTTATAGTTAAAACTATAGACTAACCTATAGTCAAGACTATATACTAATCTACAGTCAATACTATAAACTAATCTATAGTCAAGACAATAGTCATATCTTTAGTCGAGACTAAAACTGAATAATAGTACAGGTTATAGATTTATCTATAGTTAAGACTATTAACTGATATATTGTCAAATATAGATAGGATCGGTAGCTTGAAGAAAACACTTAAATTGAGAGTAAAACATCTAAAGTGTATTGCAGCAAGCGGGTGGTTGCTATGGACTGATCTAAAGTCAAGTGTTCAGATTAATCTATAATCAATTCTGGTCCTCCATATAAATCTTTAATAATAATGTAATCAAAATGTCACATTTTAGTAATTTGAGTTTTTGAAGGACAAAAGGTTACCAACAGTTCTATTTATTATAATGTTCATCAGAAGTTGTATGCTTTTTGAAGGTTTTTGCAACTTTCCCAAGGTTGCTATACATTGTTCTATCCTAACAAAGAGCCAATTAATTTTACCATTCATTAAAATTTTGTGGTAAACAAGCGCTAAACAAATTAAAAAATTATTTATTTTATATTTATTGAAAAAAAGGGAAAGAAAATTTTCATTAACACTTACAGTTATGTAAAATTATTTACTTCTATATCGTATTTATCTTTAAAAAAATTAAGTGATTTTGTATAATATTAAAGAAAATATTTATATACATATGTATATGATAAAAAGGAAACTTTAATTTTATTTTAAAACTAAATAAATGCGGATTTGTTTAAACTATATATTTGCATTAAATTTTGTTTGACACTGTATGTAAATATTTAAAAATCTTGTTACGATTCGTTTTTCATGTACACGTCAATCTCAATGGAATAGCAATATGCTTACTGGTTCGTCAATTGTATGACAGGTACATATAACTTTATGATCTTAACTTGCTTTTGTAACAATACACCCACATTTTGTCGGTCGTCATGACGCTGGACATTGACGTCTTGTAACAATATACAGATGTACTTTAGAATGTGAGAAATATTAAGTGATAACAAACTTTTGGACAAGTCGAAGGACATTTTATAATTGAATTTATTTTTGAAAGAAATCAATACTACATAAAGGTCACGCTTATGGTGTAAATATTTAAAAACCAGACTAATACTATTGTTATTTTGCATTATATATGAATATCGATTTGTTTCTTTTATTTAATATTTGCTGTTTTATTGATTGGAAAATATAATAAATATGTTTACTCGTAGAAATGTTTTTTGCAATTTAATAGGAATATACAGAGTTTAAGTCATATAGTATGCAATATTTCGACTTGAAGTTCTCGCTGTTATATGATATTAAAAATTTAATTATAACAAAGTTTGGTCAACGTTTTTTGTTCTTGTTTATAAACTAGCAGATCTGGTTTGGTTTGTTTTTTTTTATTCCCTTGATAATAGTTTATTAATTGCAAAAGTTTCGTTTAGTTTGTAATTAAGTTTTATTTTATAAAGATGTCATTATTATTATTTTAATCAGATAAATTCAAAAAATTTCTTAAATCAGTCTGGTTATTCAACTCTTAAAAGTTTTATAAAGTTACATTAATTAATGAAATCTGAATTGTAAATGTGATTTGCTACCCTAAAAGCAATATAATTTAAAAACCCATATGAGAGATGTTACGGAAAATAATGCAAGTTCCCCATTTCTATTTATCGCCAATTTATATATCTATGAAAAATATAAATAATCTAACAGTTTACAAGATATAAAATTTTGTATTTAATTCATATACGTGGTGCCAAGAAGCCCATTGAAAGTCCGTCCGTTGTTCTCTAAATGTTTACATGAATGTCAAAGTACTTTATCTAAAATTTTTTTATTTAAGTCATGTGAAGGTACAAGCTCCCCAGATAATACCCTTTTTTCTTCAAAATATTCAGATGAATATTGAAGTAAATTGTGCAAAGTTTGAAGAATCTAGTTCTATTAGTTTTCCAGATAAACGAAATTTTGTGCTAAATTCCTATGGGAGGTGCCAAGTCCCCTATTGAAAGTCCGCTTGTTGTTCAGATGAGCGAAGTAAATATGAAGATTCGAGCTTTAATAGTTTCTTAGATATACGAATATTTCCATTTAATGCATATAGGGGTGAAAATTGCATTAAAAATATGAAGCTATTCGTAATCGAATGCAGTTACTTATTTGATAAAATTTGTACTATTTAAGCTTGGCCTCCGGTAGGTTAGTGGTTAGTGTTCTAGTCCGGTAGACCGGAGGTGGCGGGTTCGATTCCCACCTGAGGCACTGGTTAAGGAGCACACAACATGCCCGATAGAGGCCTAGGTGTATTTGATGTATATATGTACATCCTCCTTTCAAACTAACTAACTAACTAAACAAACTAACTAACTAACTAACTAACTAACTAACTAACTAACTAACTAACTAACTAACTAACTAACTAACTAACTAACTAACTAACTAAACTAACTAACTAACTAACTAACTAACTAACTAACTAACTAACTAACTAACTAACTAACTAACTAACTAACTAACTAACTAACTAACTAACTAACTAACTAACTAATCTTCATAAAATCACTTGAATATCAGACAATGTCATATTCAAAAACAAGAAAGAAATTATAGTCGGGCGAGGCCGAACATATAATACCCTACACCGGATACAAAAATGAAATGCGATTTAGTTTTCATAATAAAGCATTTATGTTGAATTGTACATTGCCTCATAAATACTTAAGCCATTTATTGTGGGAAAACCGGGGAAGGCACTATAATTATAAAGTTCATGAGGGCATCAATGCTAGTATGGAACTTGGTTTTGCAGCTTTTTGTCAATATACGGGGATTCAGTTGTATGAGGGCTAGGTAAAATAACAGACCGATCTTAACCATTTTCAAAAGGCTTTGTACATGTGACAATAGAAAATCATATACCAAATTCATCATTAAATCATTAAATTATATTCAAAATTGCGACCTGTAGACGGACGGACATAGCTAATGATTCTGAGCCGATTGATAAACTTTAAGGTATAGGACCAATATTATTGTGCGCTATCAACATCAACATATCACCCAATATAGTGTTTGGAATGTATCCCCATTAAAGGGGTGTAGTGTATAAATACAGTTGCCTAATTAATATCATGCCCTCTTAATCAGAATTTTATTTTGTAATTATTGTACATATGTATTTGTTAAATAGTCCTTAATGTCCAAAAATATGATAAATTACACAAAAGAATTAAAATCAAAAACTATTTAACTGCTTAATCTACCCCCTTAGTACTTATTAACATATTTTCTAACGATCAAATAGTTTTGCCATTTAATTAGATTTGTATAGAAGTCCTAATGAGTGGGCAGATTGTGTGGCATTCATAGTAAATTATTGACCACTGAACTAAAGTCACATGACGGTTTTGTAACTGTCAAAAAGTATTAAGGACATTTCAAATTTGTAGTTAAGTGTCTACTAGCGTTACGACGATTTCCATGCCATATATTTGCAAACTGTTGTACGTTTAGGCAACGATTATACATACACCTACAAACATTTAAGTGAATCCATGGCTGAAGAATTCGAATATGTAGGCGTGTGTATGTGTAGAACGAGACTGTTAATGTTTGAAATTGTGTAACTTCTTTGTTTCGTCTAGTAAAATCCACATCTATACATAGTTATACGCATTGCATTTGATTTACTTAACAATTTAACTGTATGTGTGTCATTGTGTATGCGAGGATTTGGTAGAGAGTGTCCTTTTGCTATGTGACATCTGGCGTAACTGTGTATATATATGTGTGTGTGTGAGTGAATTGTTAATGCAATTGGAGGTATGAAGGTAAAAGCTGTGCATTTCCAAAGGGCGTTTACATAAAATTCTATATACTATTGTTCTAGTTGTTGTTTTTCTGTGGACTAAACTACATAGGTATTTGAAAAGGCTTTTTGTGTGTTAGAAAATTGAATTTAGCTGGTATTGTCTTCTATATGGATCCTTTCGGAATTTTGATAAGCTTTAAATCTAAACGTATTTACATTAACCTGCAAATTCATACCTCATATGAAGAGGAGGGCAAACGAAAAAGTTGTTTCAAATGTTTTTGTATATGTAAATATGTTTATGATGTAATCAAAGCAATTTTTCAAATCTTTAATATTAGACATAAATATATCTTTCCTTGCTTTAGGTGCTGTCCTATTTGTTCCTATTCTAATTTGAATGCGATATACCGTTTCTATTATACTGTCAACAAGTACACAGTAGAACAAACTGAAAGTCTTAATTCGAATGTCTTCACAATTCGCAAAATTATCTATGTACGAAATATTGGATGCAATAAATGACTTTTCTTTATATCATCATACAATAACCTAGATATATAAGTATATATATCCGACACACACTAACGTAATCTCATTTACTAGAGTTTTTTTGAAATTTGTATACTTTTCGTTTATTATTTCCGTGCTTAAAATTTTAAAATAGTTTTTTGATGTTTGTTGTGGTTGCCATCGTCCTTACGTGGTCATTCTAAAAATAAATTGTTTCATTTTTAGTTGATGTTTGTGTGTGCCTCTAAATATGTATATCTCCACATAAATATTTATGGGTGCGTGTGAGTAGGTGTTGCCGGATATTACATGGATATAAAAAGATAATTAAAAACTTTTGAATTTTTGCATTGAGAATCAGGATATTACTTAAATGAAAACATAAATACCAACAATTGGCTAAATGGTTTCCTATGTTTATGTGTTTGTTAAATAGACATAACTTTATAAAGAACTTATTATTATATTTCTTGATTTTGTTATGAATTTAGATAATATATAAGAAAAAATCCGATTATATGATGTCCTAGTGTGTTGTCCTTGTGTTTGTCTTGGGAGTCCGAAATTTTTTATAATTTAATGAAATTAGGCACATACTCTTACTCTAGCCTAGGGATCTACTTGGACTTCATGCACATTAAATTCTGAGTAGGAATTTTGCATTTATATTGTGGGCTGGGAGGTTGTTTTAACTGGGAGCTTATATAATTTGTATCATATTTAATAATTTGATTTGTTAGGTGTTAAATATAATCAATAATTGCTGAAAGTTTGAAGTATGATAAACATATGTGTAAAATGTTCTTCAATTTTACAGTTCCACCCATAAATTTTACATTCTACATATGTATATTTTTTTATCGCATATTAAAAAACCCACTCCACAAATTAACATGTAATAAAATTCAATTCCACAATAAATCGTTTGCATAAATATTAATAAAACCCTAAAATTTTATTTTTCAACAAAAAAAGAAAAAATAAACGGAAATGTCGTTTTTCAAAATCATCAAAATTCTATTAAATATAAAATAATAAAAATTAGGATTTAATACAGGATTTATTGTTTGTTGTGTTTTTATCCATTTATTTGGTTTATTAAAACATAACCTAAGGCCATTGTACATAAAAATGACCTATCTACTTGTCTTGATGAGAAAAAAACAACTTGAATTCTTTTACACACTTTACGTTTCAGACACAATGGGATAAATATTGTATAAGGATAATAAAAACATAAGTATGTATTTGGTAATGTATACTTGCCTAATAAGACAAAGAGGCAAGTATACTTCTGCAAAAACCTGTCACAAATACATTCCTCAACGACTACATATACATACATACTGAAAGTAGTTGGAATACGTTCATATTGTTTAAACATTTAATAGTCTTTTTTTAGGCAGATCCTAGATATCACAGCACTTTCCTAAATTATAGTAAAAAATTTAAAATCTTTTAAAAAAATTTCCAAAATTTACTTTGTGTACCATGAGTAAATTGAATTGCAAATATTCCATATTAATTAATATTAATAAATATAAATTTGAATGAAAAAAATATAGAATTTCAATAAAAACTTATATTGAAATATCAATACACTGATACACGCTCCCATTCTCACCACAATAGACCCAAGGACATATGTACATGTGACTGCGATGACTTCGAGATTAAACCAACAGCAACAGGATGGTCGCAATATGATACTTATTTATGTTTGTTTGTACATATGTGTGTACTTATGTCTATATAATCGTGTGTAAATATGTGGAGTAGTTACTACTAGTACGTAACAGAAGTTTGCCTTTTGTCTTTGTTTTTTTTTTTTGCTGTTTTGAACCTCTATTGCAAGGTCTTTTTAAATAAAGGCAATACATACATATTGAACGATAAAACACACATATGCTAGTAAATATGTGTGCGTGTATGGCAGCAGCGAAGGAAAAGACAACAAAATCAAGGCCATAATAGCCTCAGGACAATAAATAAATGAATAAATGTTAACTGAATATGTTCGTATAACATCAGTGCACATACATATACGGATAAATCTATACATACATAAGTATTAGGATGGCTCCATTTGTAAGGAGCACCAAAGATACATTATGTGGCTTAAGGCAAATAACCTTCCAGAATATTTTTATAAACTCACATAAATAAAACTTTGGTTTCCTTTGGTTGATAATAGCCACTATCGAGTCTGTTTTGAGCATCTTGGATGTAATTTCGACAAAGGCTTAACTGTAGACAAGAAAGTTCTTTAGACTTTCAATGTCCTCTTTACATACTTTAGAATTGGCAAGTCGAATTTTATACAACTGTATGCGTTATCTTGTGTGTCCATTCAGAATATGTACCTCAGACTGGCTCCTTTTGAGAATGTTTCTCGTTTTAATCTCATCAAAGGTACCACCCACGGTTTCATTATTCCAAGAGGCCTTATGGGATTCTCTCGCCCAGGCATTCTTTGCGTTGAGTGGTTTTGTATTCGCTAGGTTAACTTTCTCAAGCTTAAGAAAATATAGTTCCAGACATGATCATATGTGTTGTATGCATCATAATTATTCTTTAAAAAATTTACTTTAAGACACAATTCCAATAGATTTGATTAGAGTTTTGAAGTATTTATTTCTAGATATTTTTGTACCCCCCTAAAGTATATACATGTGTATGTATATATGTATGCTGACGGTACCGACGATTTCTCCTTTAGAATAAATGCATATTTTCGCTTGTGGTAAGAATGTATGTATGAGTTAGTGTGGAAATATGTCAAGATATCGATACAATATCGGTTGCAAAATCTGTTCGACATAAATTCAATTCAAGGAAGAAAAAAAAAAAACAAATAAACAATATGTTGCTTTGGAATTTATATTTGTCTAAAAAAGTTTTACAAAAAGTATATATTCTTCATAGATAAGAAAACGATTTTGTTAATTGGACCTTTTCCAAAATTAATTGTATTTAAAATTAAATTTTATTAAACGTTTTTTTTGGAAAGATTGTTTATGCATTATATATTTGTGTGGTATATACATATGTATGTATTAGTTAGTAAGTTAGGTTGAAAGGAAATCCGTGTGGAAATCGAGAACATTTAACACTTACCTAGCGGATCTTGTGGTAAGTGTTAACTAACTAACCACCTTCCTAAACTAACTAACTAACTAACAAACTACCAACAATTACAGAAATTCTGTTCAAACAATTGCAAAGATATTACATGAAAGCTTGTGGATAATTATTTGCCTTAAAACGCAACTCTTCCTACAACTCATTTTAGGTATTAGTAAACATCTGGTAATTGTAGACCTTTTCTGTCTGTTTCAACAACATGTGTTTGAAATTTTTCAGACGTAATAAATATTTCAACTCGTTAATGCATAAAATTCTTAATGTAACTTATTTAGGATTATAATACAGCCTTTATACAGTTAATAAACATCAAATTGGTTTAAGGTAATAATGATTTTTAGGAAAGAGTATCTTGACAGAAATTCACACGTCTATTTAAACTAAATTATGTATGTTTGTATTAATATTAAGGATAATATTACACCTGTTCGCACTTACACAGAATCCTTTAAAATACACATAAGATATACAGGAATATAATAAAAAATATACATGTATTTACATACAAATACATATAAATAAATAACTACATACAATTACGCTTGCAATCTGATCAAATAAAATGTAAATTTCAATTGTTCTCAAGTGACATATGAATGAATAGACCCGAGGAAAAAAGTCTTTAAAATCACAACAACAAATGTACTATTGGGAAACGTTTTGGACATTTCATTTATCCTCAAAAAGAAAATAAAAAGGAAATAAAATAAAGACACTTCCCCGATACAATTTAAGAGTTGAGGAAAAATCATTCAACCAACCAACCAACCATTCATCCATCCATTCATCCACCCATACGATTTGTTTGTTGTCATGATGTTTCTTTTATGAAATTGTTATTGTTACTGGCTGTCTTGTGGTTGTGACTGCTACTGATGCTGTTGCTATTGTTGTGAATTTAATAACTTCAACTTATAGGTGACAGGCAGTTAGTCACTTACTCTGTGTGTCAGTCAGTTACATACCCACTTATTTGAGGTGGGAGTCAACACATTTGATTTCAAATTCAAAGTCTTGTCAATTGATTGAAATCTGTTAGAAATCTACAAATTCTACGAGTTACAAACACATGAATGTATGAAAAATAAGGAAAAGAAATACACAGGAAAGTAAAGTGAAATCAAATCAAAAAGTTGTGCTTTCTTTCCACAATTTTGATATAAATAAATCAATTTTTATACATTTCATTCCTTTAGAAAGTGAAAATTTGTATATTTTTAAAATTTATAATAATGTGAAAACTTTAATCGCAAAATGTTAAAAGTTTTGTATCTTAATAGCGATTGTTTTGTAATTAACTAACTTTATATTTGAAAGTTAAACAACTTGAAAATCACCCTTATTTATATACATATGTATGCGTATCAATAATTTAAAATTTGTATACCCTACACTACTTTAGAGGAGAGGCTTTTGTGCTGATGTTTGTAAGACCTACCTTAACGAATATCAAATCAATCACTTTCTTAGTCGATTTATGTAGATATTTCCCTTTGTCCGTCCTCTCGTCTGTGTGTCCTTGTAAACCAGGTCGTTATTTTAAAGAAATTTGGAACAGGCTCGAATAACAATTTGCTCAAAATCACTTTCTTAATCGATATATGTAGATATTTCCCTCTGCCCGTCCTTTCGTCTGTGAGATCATGTAAACCAGGTTGTAATTTTCAAGAAATTTGGAACATGCTCTTCTTTTTACCCAAGAACAAAGCCCGCCGAACCACATATTCGTCCCCTACCATATACAATAAATACTTACTCATTTCCAAAGCTTAGTCCCACATTCACTCGACTGCGGGGTATCTGTTGTTCTCGGCAAAAGCACCGAACTTATCCCGAAATATTGACTATTATCATGCATCAGTCTTTTAACCGCCACATACTCTCCCCGCGTATTTGGGTTTAAACCACAGCCACTACGTGGATCCCGAAGGAACCTCAACCAACTGACCAGCCAGGACATAGTCCTGCGGGCAACTGTCCACCCGTAGTACCAGATTATGCGGTGCTCTGGTCTGACCTTTAGAAATCTATGCAAGGACTAAGCCAAACAATAGACTGTAACCAATTTTTCAATCCCGGTCAGATTGGAGGTATTGGCCACCTCTTTTGCAATAACACCAAGGCGGAGGTCTCACCAAGGTAACATGTCCCGGGGGGAGGGTCAAGATACAATTCAACCTTAAAACTTTATTATGAAAATTAAATCACATTTTATTTTTGTAACATATGTAGGGTTTATATGGTCGGTCTCGCCGACTATAATTTCTTACTTGTTTTTTATGTATTTGTTTTTAAAGAATCTATGAATGTTTCAATATGTTATCAACTTTTTTATTTTTAGTCAAGTCCATTGTACGTTATTGGCAGTATGCTACTATATGTAGAAGTTGTAGTATTCAATACTAAACATGTATACATATATGTATGTACTTGTCAGTCAGTGAATAGATTTTTTTTTTTGATTTTTTCCTCTTTTCGACCAACAACAAATCAAATTCATACGTTTTAATATGAAATGTGACCATGATTGTTAGAGGCAATCGGACGTAAATCAATATTTCCACATAAATAAACAATTCTCAGTTAAATATATACAAATACGTTCACACCCTGACACGCAAACATATAAACTTTTCTTTTTTTTTACATACTCCACAGTAGTAGATTTTATTATGAATTTGAATAAATTTCCTTTACTTGGGAAAGGAAAATTGTATTAAACTTTTTTTACCCCCATATTCATAAACACTTACTAAAGTTATTGATGGTTTAATGTAGGATTTAAATTTTAATTGTGTTTTTATATCGAAATCTTGCTGATAAATGTATATTCTTCTATCTATCCGATTATATATTATTTTGCCCAATTCCCAGCGAATATACTAACTCAATTTGTGTAGGTCATGCATTATTTGTGTGGCCCCAATCGATTTTAAAATGTCTTTAACATATTTAGTTGTGTAATCGAGTTTGATATTGAATTTTACCAACAATGCGAGCACGACAAAAAGCTTACATTTCTTTTTTTATTAAATTTTGTGTAAATTTACACACATTCACAAATATGAGTATTGTATGCTTTTACAATTCACATACAGACATATACATGTATGCATTTTATATTCATATCCAGGTGGACTTGCATGTAAATATGGATACATTCATACATATGTATATGTAGTTGCAAATACAAACATAAAATACACGTTGCTTGTGTTTACTTATATTTATGCATATTTACTAATAAATACAATGTTTCTACATACATACATTTGTATGTATGTATATATGAGTTTATTGAATGTACATATTGATGTAGATTTTATTTGTATATACACATACATAGTTTTATATACATGATGATGTATGTATGTACGTAAATACAAAAGTACAATACGTACTTTTATACATATGTTTTATTTGATTTTTTATAAATAAATGTGCATTATTAGGGTGGTCAAAACTTTTGAATTTTTTGCAAATATACAATATTATTAAACATAATCTTACATAATCAAGAAAATTCCAACACTTTTTTTTAAATGTTTTTTTTTTTGCCACATCTCCAATATTTATGTATGAACCGATTTTAAATAGAATCAACATTTATATTCCGAAGATATCTGTATTCTCCAAAAAAAAAATATTTTTTTCAAATAGACGGACAAAAAATTTCTGCGGATTTGCTTTGCCAAAATGACCTTCAATAGAACGGTTTAATTAATTCTATAAAGTACATACATATAAACATTGTATTTTGTCTACGTCCGTCTGTTTTTATTTATGTTTGTTGAAATCAATTTTCTGAAGTCGCCAGAAATCTTTGGAAAACAATATGCAATTTCATATAATATACGTTGTACTTTTAAGGGAAAAAATGTTGTTATTGCCAAAGTCAAGATTTAATTCAATTCTTAAGAATTAAAAATTAAAATTTGTATTTATTTTTTTTCGGCACACGATTTAGACTCTTTTCGGTTTGTCAGACTGCAGCAACACACTGAGTATTACCACTACACTTCAGTCTAAAGGTCCTTTTATGTTATACATATATAAATCTTATTTGTTATTAAATATCAATTTATTTTTTTTTATAAAAAACTAATTATTACCCTACTGTACATGTACACATACATACATAAGTGCATGAACATGTATATATTTATGAGAAAGTATGTATTTTTAAGTCTTTGATTTTATAATGCTAATATGAACGCATTAAATGAGATTATGCAATTTACTTTAGATTTATTTTCATTTATAAATTTCACACAATTCATAAAGGATTTGTTATTGTATGTGTTTTAATTTGTGTGCATGTGTATTATGTCTGCTGTCTACACATAGACGTAGGTATCAAGGTGTGTGCATGGGAATACATATACATATGTATGTGTTTTAAGTGTATTTTTTTATTAGTATGGTCCAGTTTGTTTGTTACAAATTTTATTTATTTATAGATTAAGGCTTTTCTCTGAGATATTTTGTTCGCATTGGCTTCGGGAAAACAATGTTTGTAAATGGTAAAAATAAATATTTCCAACCTAAACTATGAGATATAATTAACAATACTTTGTTGTATGAAAAACTTCATTAACTGTTTGGGAATTACAAAACATTTAATTTTAATCCTTAAAAATTTGAACCATTCCAATTCACAACTATTTATTCTCTACGTATGTAAATGTGTTTGTGTCCTTTACTTTATAAGTGTTAGTTTTTTTGTTATTGCTGTATTGTGTTCTAAAAACATAATATGTCAATATTTATTAATAAAAATTGTAATTAAATAATGAATATTGGATTTAATTTTTTTTTTAATTTTATTGTTGTTGCTTGAAACAAAAGTTTAGTAATTATGTATATTTAGGTTGGTTACTAAATTGCAATCAAAGCATAAAATATACATATGTATGTGTATTAGAGAAACTAGCCACAAAAGTATGAATAATTTAATTTGTATGTAATGGAATCCTTTTATACACCCTTAAAAATGCAGATATGATACTATTTTGTCAAAAACTGTCAAACAAATTTTTTTCAGTATTAAGTACAATCCCATTACTTAGAAGGGGTTCAGTAATGACTAACAAATAAAGTTATATGTAAGTACTTAATTTTTGTCAACAATTTGTTTAGAATTCTATTTTTTACACAAACGTTATTTTGTGAAAACTAATAATTGACGTACTTAGAAGAGAAACTACTTACTTAATTCCTTATTAGTAAGCTCTTAAATAACTCCCTACTTGTAGGAGAGCGTGGTAATATAATTATTTAAAATGCTATTTTGATATCATTGAAAGTGAAGAATGCTTCAACTATGGTTAAAAAGTACAAATTCATAATACCGGCACCACAATAGTGGTGTAGCGTATAAACATTTTAGTTTATATATATGTGTGTAAAATGCACAGGCCTAGGATTTTTTTCTAATTTCTATATAATCAAGATTATCGAGGACCACAACAAATTTCTTATCACAAAAGTTCTATCCATTTATCTTTCATACTCATGCATGTACAGGAATGAAAAAGAACTCTTATAGAACTATTTTAAAATTCAATTGTCATGACATTCATCCAATAACAAAAAATATGTTACGTTTAATGGAATCAATAAAATTTAACTACATATTTATAAACGAAATTAAAAGCAACAATAGAAACATAAAGAAAAACAATATAAAGTTATTGTAAAAGAAAAGCAAAAGAATTTTTTAATACTTGAGAAAAAATGGTTAGAAACGATGGCTTCGCCCATAAAATTATGCAAAAAACGAAAGGGGCTCAATAATGACATTCATACACATGTATGGGTAAGGGTGTCACTGTGTTTTAGTGTTAATAATATTGAAAGATGAAAAAAATATAAAAGTGGAACGATGTAGAACCATTAAATTTTAAGGATTCATTTTTATTATTTGCTTGCAAAAATAGCCCAAGGATGGTTGTCGTTTAAATAATGTACTGTTAAAAAAGGAAGGGTAATTTCCCAGCAAAAAAAAGAAAATAAATAAATTGTAGCTACAACACCAAACTCCATCTGAATTTGAATGAATTATGATATAAAATCTATAAAATAATTTCTTTGTAGTTAAGTATTGCGCTATAATTCAATCAAGAGATTTACTGAGTTCTTAACCCTTGAAAACAAAAAAATTGGATTCACTATGATCATATATACTTATGTATGTATATGAGTATCGGTATATCAATTTTTATGGTTTTATAATTTTGTTTTTAAATTGTTAGTTTGCTAATAAAATTTCCATGTTTGCTGGTTAATTGAATGCCACTAGCGCTTTAAGGTTGTCGTTTTTTTTCTGTTATTCAACAATAACATATGTTATAAAATATTATATTTTATAGCCAGGGCAAGGATTTTCATGCACTAAAAAATTAAAAAATATGCACCATAAAATGGGAAAATATGCACCAAAAATATTTATTTGTGAAGGAACATATTAATAGATATTCAGATCTTAGGTTTTTGACAACAAATATACATGTTATTATGGACTGCTTTATGTACTATAATACCACTTTAACGGAACCACGACCTGGAGAATGACAAATATAAAGACTAAGAAACAACTTTAAATAGGATATACTTAATTACCGAAAGTGAAAAGCTTGATAGCAATTTAAATAAAAATTGGCAAATGAATGTTTTTTGTATAAATTATATTTCTTCCGAATTATGGACGTAAGTAGGAACAAAATTTCACCAAGTTATCTTTTTATATGGACACACGGATGGACAGACTCAGAAATTGATACTGAACCGATACTTTAAGGACTAATATTTTGAACGTAACAATTAGCAGCACAAACTCAAAATACCTTCTGCACTATTGTGGTTTTAAAAATTAAATAAAACTATGTAAAATTGTATTTCGCAGAACCTAGTATTTTGTTGTTGATATTTGTTTATATTTATTTAAACAAATTCTAAATATGTAAATACCAAATTTGTTGTAAAAATATGAAATACAGAAAAAACAAAATAATTGTTTAGAAAAATTAAAAAAAAATATGCAAAATATATGCAATTTATGCATTTATAACAAAATATGCAATAACAAATCGATGCCATTTTGTTTCAAATTCTTTGATTCGAAAAGAAAACTAGTTAAAAGTTATTTTGAGTTACTGACTCCAACAACGCATTTGCATAGAAATCCTTGCCCTGTTTATAGCAGTTTGCCTACTCTACTAGATGCATATTAATACACTATTTTCTTTGGATTTAATGGATTTTATACCGTATTTTTTAACACTTCAGATCCCAAAACATATTAAAAGGATTTATAAATTCATTAATTTCGAATGTGGCATATAGTAGTACATAGGCGAAACTAATTGTCAAGGACCTAAGTCCCCTGTCAAAGACCTAACTGGTGAGAATGTATTAGTAGATGTACAAAAATAGACACAGTTGTTCGAAAGGTACTAAGTAAAAAATGTATTTTTTGGACGTTATTCTTTGTGTATTATAAATGAAATTTTATATGGCAGTAAATGAATATATTAGTTATTTATTTTTTTGAAAAGATATTTTATCTCAAAACATATTATAAACACGTCTTTTTGTAATTTTTTTCTGCACTAATGCAAAATTAAAAAAAGTATGTAAAATACTTTTTTTAATTTTCAATACTAAAATGTACAACTTTTCATTTTTCAGTTTTAATTAAAATGAAATGTCAAAGAATAAAAAATATTTTTTTTTTTCGTTTGTAAAATATAAAATATTTTCGGGGTTTTAAATAAATAAAAAGTGTTGAAAAAAATAATAAACATTAAATTTAAGTGATAAGAAAAACTAATAAGTGCTAATATCCTCGCAATTTTGCGAAGAAAGTTTGAAGTTTAGTGAGTGCGTTTAGTTCTCACAAGTTTGTTTTATTCTCTCAGAGCTCGTCTGTGTGAAGAGAATAAAAAATTTTTTGTAATTAGTATAAGTTTTCATCTTAAAGATCACAAATAAAATTAAAATGTAAACTTTGGGAAAGTGTTTTTTTTTTTTTTTTTTGTAAATCAAGATTTTGCGAATGATATTTTTCGCGTTACTTGTAAAGGCATTTACCTATTAAAAAATTACTGGATTTTCAGTCTATGAAATAGTCTAGTCTATGGACTACTTATTAAGTATTTTGATGGACTGTTGACTATGCAGTGGATTTGTGTTCCGACTAATACATGGTTTAATCAACGAAGTAGACTTTCGACTAGTCTATTGACAAGCCCAAGTAATGGACTTTAAAATTTATTGTCTAGTCTGACTTTATTATAGATATATAGATTTTTGTTTTGCTTTTCAATGACTACTACATATCGTTCTGATAACAAATAAGTACTTTAATAATTAAAGTACTTATTTAAACTTTAATAATTAAAGTACTTATTTGTTATCAGAACGATATGTAGTAGTCATTGAAAAGTACACAGGAAGAAAAATATCGAAATTGATACAATCCGTTTTCTATAACATGCTTACCACGTTTGTTAACATTTTGACAAAGAATGTGTATAAAATTTAGATTTCGAAAATATGTTGTTACAATTTCGACAACGTTGCGTTGTGTGCAACATGATGTTGTAGTACGTATGTTTATAGTTTAACAACGGATGTTATTGCAAATTTATAAACACTTTTGTGTCAATTTGGTATCAGACGTGTTTAATTGAAAATCGTATTTTTCGTTCTGAGTATGTTAATAAGTAAGTGTTTACAATTAGTCATTACTACTGGTTATTATTCTATGAGCTACCCTTTAATTTATTAACCAATCCATGTACTACTATATTAAAGAGTTTATTTTAAAGACTAATCTATGGATTAGACTAATGAGTAGTTTATACAATGGTCTATTGTTATGTATTCTTAGCTTATAAACTAGCTTAACTAATGGACTATTTAAAGATTAGTTAATAGTCTATTGACTAAACTATTAACTATAAATTGATTTGTAATCCTTCTTGTTTGGAACAAAATTTAGATAATTAAAAAGGCGCTTTTGTACTCAACATTTTTTGAAATGTGTTTATTAAAAACTTTAATTACCTTTTTTAATAAAATTTCATTTAATTTTAATAATAATTATTAAATGTTAAATTATTATCAAAATTATGACTATTGTATTTGCAAGACATTTAAATATTTTTTTTATAAAATTTTTAGATTAAAAAAAAAATAAAAATATAATTTCTATTACAATATGGTTAAATGCAATTAAATTTAAATATAATAAATGCAAAAACTAAATATAAATTTTAAACAAATATTGGTAATGACAATGCATTCATTCAAGTTCAATTAAGTTGTTTTATTTAAACACAAAACAATTTATATTTTTTAATTTTAAATGATAAATTCAAACATATTTTCTATATTTAAGTTTTTTTTTAACAATAATAAATGCAACTAAATTAAAGAATTTACAGTTCACTAATAATCTCTCGAAAATATTAAACGTATAAATACTATTAAAAGTTGCATATTTTTTTGTCCCAGCAAACATTTAAGTTAAAATTAAAATTATAAATTGATTTTTATGATGTCTAATGGCATAAAATTGCATTCGATGACACTAGATAAAGTTAATAATTTTTGCTTATTGGGTTTAAGGTAATGTAGTTATTTAAAACTAAATAAAAAAATTATTAAAGTGCTGAAAGTATGTTAATGGATTTTTATTATTTTAGTTATAAATATTTTTATGAAACATTTTTATGGCAGCATAAACAATGAACTGTAAACTTCTAAAAGCATACTATTTACCCCTTTTTATCTATATATTTACTTATATTTAAAAAAAGGACTTTAAAACTAAAAATATTTTTAAATATGATAATAGTTATTAAAACATTTTTTGATAAAATAAGGTTTTTAAAAGAGTTTTTTTATTCCTTACAGGAAAAACGTTACATTTATTACAAAAAATGTTAAACTAAAATTACATTATCCTTTTTATTTCAGCAACAGTTACATTTTTATTCCTTTTATACTTTTTAAATAAGTCTCTTATAAAAAAATTTAGTACTTATTAATGTTTTAGGGAGGATATATTAATAAGTAACATTTAAACTTTTTGTTGAACGTTTTATAAAAAATAATAAATAAAAATCTGCGAAATTCATTATTCTGGACAAAGTTCCATACAATTTTCCAATCTTTGTTTCTGAGGGAAGTTATATCAACGTAGATTTTTATAAGACTTCATAAAACAACAATAACAATGAAATAAACTGGTAGATAGTATAAAAAACATCCTTTGAACTACTTATTGTCTTCTGAATTTGAAGTTTTTGTAATTTTAGAAAGTCAGTCCAATTTTTGAGACTTTGCTGATAGTTTCAGGTTATATCTCATTAATGAATCACATATGAGTCTAAAGGTTGTAAATAGTTTATTGCTATCACCAATATTTCGTTATTACAATATTAAACCACTTGTATACTACAATATAAAAATATAAGTAAAATTTTTGTTATTTGTTTCATATTAAAGATTTATTTTAGTATATACCTAAGTACGTGTAGAATTATCTTTATATGAAGAGTATATTGTTTACATAAGAAAAATTAAAGACGAGAAAAAGTTGCGAACAAACTTAATAAAAGCGAAACAGTGGTAGGATGTAAAGGATCAACATGATGTTGTTGGTATTGTCGACAATGTTGATTATAACAATTGGTAATCATAAATGTTGAGCACGCATACAATTAGCGACAGACAACAAACAAATGAATGAATGAATAAAAGAAAGAAAGAATGAATGAATGACATTATGTATGCATAAATGATAGCACAAATACACACATACATATATACAAATATAAACTTAAACTCACTTAAGTAGAAGAGAATTTCACACATACACACAATAAAAGTTTATGTATTCGTGTTGGTAATGTTGAAGATTGTTTTGAGGAAGTCAAATTACCAATACATTTACATAAAAACATCTATATCTATAAAAAATGTATATATGTATGTATGTATGTATGTATGTATGTATGTATGTATGTATGTATGTATGTATGTATGTATGTATGTATGTATGTATGTATGTATGTATGTAGATTTAAATACAGTTATTTCAAAGTATACAAATACTTTGAAATCTATGTATTTGTATGTATATTTCTTAAGACCCTTTAGTTCGTGGTGGCTGCACTGTGGCAAAGACACAAAGCCGAAGAGTAATTTTAAAGTGATTTCATTCCAGTTTATTTAAGCGCACAAATGTGACATTTGACTTAATTGTTGCTTAACAAAGACTAGAAAAATACAATGTAAAAAACATTGATTTCCTGTAAAACTGCGGGGAGATTTTTATGTAAAAATATCTATGTATATGTATATATATATATGAATGGATAAAGTTATCGTAAGGTCGGTAAAATATCAAAGAAAGCTTAACATATCGTCAATAAAAATAAAAATTAATGATCCAACAAATATCAGCATTAGTATTTCGAATTACAATCACAAACATGTGAAACTAGAAAAATATTAGATGAAAAGAACCTGAAGGACCTTTGCACGGTTTGCTCTCGTACAAGAGTCAAGAGATAAGGCGGTATAGTGGATGGCGAAGAAAAACAATAATAACACGTTTAACATCAAATAACATTAGTATTCAATAAAAATACAAGCAAATCCAACAGACATGCACATACATGACTAAATACACAGATATTCACCCCCTCTACTGTTCACTCACTTATATAGTCACTCACTCACTCACTAGATGTTCACACAGCATCACATACCAAGTTTTATATCCTTTGGCAATTATCCATTTTTCAAGGCAACAACAGCAGCAGAAACAACAACAACAACAATAACATCAATACACAACAATGATGCTTTAAAAATTCAAAACATGCCAAAATGCTTAAGCTTTTTCCAATTAATTGGCCAATAACAAACAGCCATATTGAGGAGGACAACAAAAACTAAAACAACAACAAAATAGCAGCAACATCAACTACTAACTGCCAGTATGTAGTAATAAAATCAACAACAATGACGATAACAACAAAATTGGATATCAAAGATGAAAATAGAACAAATATTTGTCCCTTTCCTCTATTGTTTTTCTATTTTGTTTTTTATATATAGAGTTTTTGGTCAATGTTTGAGTAACCAACCTTCGCAAAACTTTGGTTGAAATTTAATATTTTAATGAAAATAAAGTATATAAATAATACTATAAATACTTCAGTTACCATCTTATCCATAACAGGATTTCGAGATATCGTGCATTGAAAATGGAAAAATTATTTTTATAACCATATTTACAACTAACAGCCCGAAAATTTCAGAATATGAAATTCTTTCTGAAACACAATTTTTCTTATCTTATACAGAGACACATCAAAAAATCTGTGTAAGGAATTTAAAAGAAATCAATAACAAAATGCTGCTTCTAATTCATGGCTGTATTACAAGGTGGTAACCCGTTACTAGTGATTACTCCTGAAATTTCAACAATCAAGAGAACGTTAAATTGGCTATGTTACTATTGTACCTGGAATTCCCCCCGGGGGCATGTTACCTTGGCGAGACCTCCGCCTTGGTGTTATTGCAATCCCGGGGTATAAAGAGGGCCCAATACCTCCAGTCTGACCGGGACTGAAAAATTGGTTGTCTCAGTCTACTGTTTGGCTTAGTCCTTGCATAGATTGCCAGAGGTCAGACCAGAGCACCGCATAATCTGGTACTACGGGTGGCCAGTTGCCCGCAGGACTATGTCCTGGCTGGTCAGTTGGTTGAGGTTCCTTCGGGATCCACGTAGTGGCTGTTGGTTGAATCCAAATTCGCGGGAAGAATATAAGTGGCGGTATAAAGACTGATGCTGTTGCCGAAAATCAACAGATACCCCACAGAGGAGTGACTGCGGGACTAAGCGTTGGAAATGGGTTGGTGTCAATTGTATATGATACAGAATGAATGTAGAGGTATGCGGGCTTTACCCCACCCGTATGTTTTTCTCTATGAATGTGTCGGATAAATGAGATGTGTGCTGGGTTGAATGATGATGGATGAAAGGTATCATATACAAGTGATACCAATTAATTTTCCTTCCTTGTCCAGATGTGTTCAGAGTATACTCTGTTCATATCAGACTTACCACAGCGTGTCACTGTGAGTAAGAACGATGTCTACGGCTTATTGATGGATCGGGCTTCGGTCCACGGTTACGTCTCTAGGTGCTGTTGCCGAATCAACAGGGCCATAGTAGTGTGGTTGTCTTACAACGTGACTACTTTGGCAAGAGATTAGATAGCTCGAGTACTCCAGCAAAGTACTTGCGCATGGTAACGGTCATAGCCAATGTGCAAAAATTGCCACCTGAGTCTTCATTGAAGACAAAGGGGCGATGGTAGACCGTTCTCAAGTCTACCCTGTGGATGAAAAAGACCACCGTGAGATAAGGCCGACACGGGAGGTGCTCACGTTAAAACTCTCGACAGTCTGTACCTGGAATATCAGAATTTTTACCGATAATACTGCCGATACTTTGGCAAGAACTGGAACCAGTTGTTCAAATTTGTTCCATGGCTAGAGGGTTGAGGCATCATATGGATCCACGTAAAACTGACTTTCTCCTTAATCTTCACAGATTGGTTGCTGTTTCGGTTATTGCGAGTTATTGTATATTTGGTAACCATGCAAGGCGCATTATTCGAAATTCCTGTTTCAGTCTACCTATTACGTAAAGGAAGTGATGTTTTGCATTTGGGAAGTAAAACAACGGGTCAGCAATTATAAGAGAATATAGCTGGAGTACATGAGCAAAGTGATCATTGTGTAAGACACAAAGGGGAGGAGGTAAGTCATCGAGGAGGGGAGGAGGTAAGTCAAGCTCACCTTGTGGAAGATAAAGACCACCGTGAAATAGGCAAGCGTTCTCGTCAAGCACTTCGACATCTTTCTCTTCTTTCTCTCAACTATCTCAATTTGTTACAAAAAGACTAATAATTTTGCATTTGATTTATTGCTGCAACTTAAATAACTAATTCTTGAAATATAATACGAAAACTAGTTTCCTGTGTCTATAATTTATATTACTTAAAGACGTGATACATGGTTGTTAGATCTTACAACGTTGTCAGTGAAATGTTCAGAAAATATCTAACAATCGTCTGAACTTACAATTTTTCTTTTGTAACGTTGTCAGACAGACAATATTTGTAAGTGTAATATTTGTAAATTTTAAGTTGGCAGTGTTATTAGATATTTTCTGCACATTTTACTGCCAACGTTGTAAGATCTAACAACCGTGTATACATAGCATTAGGGACATTTTGTATAACCTTACCTAGAAACATTTTACTGTATCCGCTTCATTCTGCATTTCTTGGGAACACCAAAATGACTATTAACGAAGATCCGAATTAGACGAATAGTGAAAATAAATGTTTTTTTACATGCATTAACTCTTTATACAAAAATAAACTTTACAATTCATGTGCGCCAATAACTGATCTAAACGCATTGACGTTTAAATTTAATGGCGATTCAATGCTTCACGTACGTAAATAGTTTACTTATCAACTTTGTTCGAGTATTGACCACCTGTATCATGCCCTGCTTAAAATTTCCTCCACGAAAAGTTCTCGTACTTGGAACAAGTTTAAATATCCATTCGAAATATTTAATACATACACACTCATGCAAATCTATTGTATGTGGGTGGGTGCGTGCTTTAGAGTTTTCCATTATACTCTCATTATAATGAGTAGTAAGTATTTGAGTATGTGTGTGTATGTGTGTTTGCAAATGTGTATTTGAATATGTATTGTAAACCAATCGACCATTTTATTTTGTTTTTTTTGTGTTCAATTTTGTAGTATATTTGTAAATGTACATGAGTATGTGTGAGTGTGTGTTTATGTTTTATTTTTCTGCTTTTATTGTCCCTATTAGGAACCTATTGGCCAAAAGCAAAATCAACAACATACGAAACCAAGTCATATTCCACATTCGTATTGATTAGTTTTACCAAACCATTGACATGCTATTTTTATTCAGTAAATAGCAACAATGACAACAACAAATAGCAACAGCAACGACATTATCATCAGTTTGAATTGTCCCAATTGTTGTGAGCTAAATTTAAGGATTTTTTTATTGAAATTTTTACGCTTAAGCAATAAAAAGATCACATGGCGTATTTTAAGTGTGTCAGGCTAATATCTATTTGTCATTAATGTTAATGGTTAAGGACCATATAAATACATATATAATTATATATAATACGAGTGTGTGTGTGTTGTCAGAGTATGGCAGGTGATGATGAGCATGATAATGTTGTTAATACTTAGAGTAAACATTTAAATACATAATAAATTGGGTAAAATTTTCTTTTATGTGAAATAAAGTACTTTTTCCCAAAATTACTTTAACATTAACAAATATTATTATCAATTCCATATAATATCGAGAACCCATATATGTACCCATATAATCTGCCATGTTCGATCATAATTTTGTAGTTATTTAATCATAACATTAGTTTTTATATTTATTACTAATTATTTTATTTTATGTTCAGTATCCTCTAAGTAGTACTAAATTAAAGGCAAAATAATATCTCCTCTACAAAGAAAATATTGTCAATTTAATAATAAATTTTACTTAAATTAGTTATACTATTATGACTTCAAATAAAATGGCAAAATAAACTTTCACACTAACTAACATTAGGTTTATTGAAAATTATCATGGCATTAAACGATAAAATCTACACTAAATGAAACGATTGAGTGAATTAAACCGAAATAAAAATATTATATAAACTTTCAGTGCGTAGCAATATGCTTCTTATAACTTTAGTTGATAAAATCAATTAAGTTTAACGCAAATAAAGATTTAATTATGCGTAGCATTTTTGAAGCTGAATTTAAACCAAACACAACAAATGTTGCAAGGCCTAACTAAACAGAGATCCCTTTTGTGACGCTCAACATACAGAAAGAACAACAATATGTGTATGAATACAATCATATAAAACACTTCATTAAACATACAAATTATTAACGAGTTGTGTAACGGCAGCAACAACTACGCAACAACAATAATCACAAATACAACTGCAAACAAAACAAAAGGCACAAACAAACCTATCGACTTTAGATACTCGTAATCAATTGTATTCGTATTATTTGAATGGACTTTGGTAGCAAAAGTTCAAGGATGTAAGCATGAATGTTGTATTATGTGTAGTAATTTTAATAGTTGATTTCTATTATTGTTATTATTGGCCAAAAGTACAATAACATTGGTCTATTTGAGTTTAATTTACCATAAAAATTAAATATGTATAAATATAAAAATATATATTTCTATTTAATCTGTCACGAGGGAGCTACAATCTGCAACATTTTGCCAGTTGGGGATGGTAATGGACACTATGACATTTCTCAACTAAGGTATCGCTTTATCCTGCTTACAGTTCAACATGTCATTTGAAAAACTTAAGAGGGGAAGGAGTATCTAATATGTACTCCATAAGATCTAACATAAATAAACATCTCTCCTTAAAAAAAAGATGTGAGTTTCTTATCCACAATATTAACTTAAACTCAATAAGGAATTAAATCGAGTGGTGGATTAGGTGTGGTCCAACATATCAAAGTAGTTATCTTAGGCATGGAGGAGGAGTTTGACAAAGCCAAACTGTACCTCTTTCTAGTACAGAACAGTGCAATAGTAAATAATAAAATAGTAAGTCATAAACTCACTTCTAAGAGAAAATGGAAAGTGATTTTAACTGATCATGAGGTTGATACTCTTAGATTAATCTTTCTTATAAGCTTTTGCGAAGATATTGAATACAATAACTAAAGCAAAAGTTGTCAAAATTATGCAATAAACATCTTTACATCTTCAATTAAAAGTGGTGACTAACACATAACACATACTCTCATCACCACTTGGGTAGCACAATAAGAAATGAAATTAGATGGATCCAAATCGGTTACCCATAGAGCCGGGTAACCCATTTGGTGAATTATTGAAAACTATCTCTAGTTTTAAACTAGGGCTGGTCAAAAAAACAATCTTTTTTTGCTATAAAAGTATCATATTACAAATTATTTGTTTATGAAATACTAAATTGGCCATGAGTTTGTTAACACATGCCTTTGACAAAATGTAGAACAATCCAGTACTTAAAATCTAGCTTTGAAAAGAACGAAGTTATTAGTTGTTTCGATCAAAATTGGGAACGGGCACATTGGATATTACCGAAAACGCATAAGATGAGCATAACATCAATGTACTACCGACAGTATCCACAAAATCTATTTTAACAACATTGAATAGCGAATAGGTGATCAACTTAAAAAAGGCAGTTTTCTTAATCGTTTCTAACAAAACATATTTTATATACTTTTAATACACTTGTATAGTCCTAGTTATGGTAGTAATATAATAATATTTTTATTACAAAAATGTGTTCTAAATTATTTTGCATTTATTAAACAATTACTTCTCGACGTATGAGTAATTTTTAATATCAGTATGAAATAATTATTAAGTATACGCCTATGTTCGTAACAATAATCAAATCATTTTATCACTTGCACCATTACTTCTCGACGTATGAGTAATTTTTAATTTAATTGTGTTTGTAATAATAAAAAAATTAATATAAAATATTCTAAACACTTACCGTCCTCAAGAATGAAACATCATCCTGCTCAGATCCTCCTTCAGCTTCAGCCATTTTTCCTTAAAATGACCTCAGCTTTAATATGTTTTTTCGTTTAAAATCCAAAACTGTAACGTTAATTCTTCACCTTTTTGTATTGCGTTTAGGAAGTAATCGTTTGGAAATTTTATTTTATTTTAATTAAAAACTCAAAATTAAAATTTTTCTTTTATAAAAAATGTAAAAATAATGTTTATTAAATTAAACATGCAACAAACTCTGCGTGTAAACGCACGCAGTCAGTTTGTTGACCTCGTTAGTTGGTCTTTTATTTGGCAGCAAATTTCCGTTGTTGTCTACAAAATGGCTGTCACTGAAAAAAAAAAAACTATAAAAAGATAGAAAAAAAACACATTAACACGAGAACAGCATTTGAAAAATACAAAAAGTGAAATTAAAAATTAGATTTATTTAAACAGATGTACAGCAACAATATATAATCATTCATTTATTGCGATAATGTCAAACGTGAAAAAACCACACGCGATATAAACCGGAAGTACAAGTTGCTTCTTCGTATTGGTGCGATTGCATGGTCGTTTGCGTTTTTTGTTTTTTTTTTATATTATTTAAAATAGAAATTATATTCAAATGTGTGTGTGTGAATTAAATAAAAACTTGGCATGAAATTGACAATGATGACATTCATTTGTGATTTTGTTTTTCTATTTCAATATAAATTTGTGCGAAACAGTTTTAAAATCACTGTTATCTATCATTCATCGTTTATTGTGGTGGCAGGGCAACGACCATTAATATAGAATTTTCTAAAACATGTGTTGGCTTTGATGGTTTCTTTTATGTTTTGTTTTCGGTTTAAATTCTCCTGGCAAATGTAAACAATCCAATGAAGTGAAATTACAAAAAGCTTATTTCTCCCACAGCTGTTTAAATGGCGCATGACTGTTGTTGGTTTTATTTTAGTTGTTGTTTTCCTTTAATTTTGTTTTGATTTTCGGTTTCTTTTTTGAATACTTTTTGCATTTGTATGTGTATCATAAGTTTTTCATTTTTGTTGTGATTCTTTTCTAGTTTTTCTTTGTAGTACTCTTTAATATTTCCTAGTAAATTCTCTTAGGCAGATAGTTCTCTTTTCACACACTACTTTATGCAAAATATATTGAATGAATTTTTTTTTTCATAGATGTCCAAAAATTAAATTTAAATTTTATCAAATATTGTTTTCTTTTTTGGGCAAAGTGCCAATTAAACGAGTGTTGTTAAGACACTTAAAATAAATTGATTCATTTTATTTAATATTTTTTTCTTTTTGTCTGTTTTGTGTTTCATAAACACTTATGCGAGTCTCTATTGAAGGTACTTAATTTGCCAAACATTTTCGTTTTAAATATTGTAATGCATTTTAAATTTTCTGTTTTATATCAATTCCATGAAAATGTCAGCAGTGTTCTACTTTTTAATTATAATTTTTATGTGTGTGTGTTTTTTTTTGATAGCCTTATAAGTTTGTAAACACTTGACATTTCTTTTAATTGTTAGCAAAAAAAAAGTTTGTCAAGTGCTGGCGAAAAGGTTAACAATGTGGTTGAAATTTATTGTTAATTAAAAGTTTTAGTTGTTATAACTTCGAAAGATAAAGATGTCTGTAGATTGCAAGGTGACAGACTAGCAGAATGAGTGATTTATAAAAATCTCAGTGACAGTTTCTTGAAACTTTTTGGGTAAATACAAGTGTGTAAGATTTAATGATTAACGTAAATAATAAGTTGTCAGTCAAGCTTATGTTTTGAGTAAGATTTAAAATTTTTAGCTGTTAAAACTTTTAGGAAAATAAAATTAAAAAAACTTAAATCCTGGGAACAGTTTTGCATAAATTTAAATAATTTAATATAATTTTACTGTAGAGGATAGAGACCGATAGCTTTATCATTATTGCACAATTGCCTATGGCCACGGAATAAAGGGGTAGACTTTACATAAACTCTATGAACAACCTTGACTATAAGAAAGTACTACAACAAACAAACTAATTAACTAGTTAGTATGTATTATAATTTGTATTACCAGTACTTATTTCATGCATTACATAACCTGAATAGGTTATTAAAGATATAGGGCGCAGTAATTAAGATTTGTAAGGGAACTGTGGTATTTTCGATATGTATGATCAGTAGTTATTTCATGCATTACTTAATAACGATTAATCATTATTTAGCTGAGTACATTATTAGGGGAATAGAACGCAGTTATTCGGATTTGCATAGCAATATCATTAAAAAACATAAAATTTTTAGTTGGATTCGTACTGGACACCAATTATTTGTATTAAAATTATATTGACGGACTATATTGAGGAAGTAGCTGGACTTCTTTTTTTTCTTTCACATTTTTTTTTGTTTTCACATGTGTTTTTCTCTACGACTAACCATAGTTCCCCACCTTGATGTTGAAAAAGTTGTCTGCAATCTTTTCGAAATCGGTCCGAAATATTTCGTCATTATAATTTTAAAATTTTGTTTGGGGACAAGTTTATTTCACATGATATTTTTATATAAATAATTTGAACCTTACTAATTTTCATATTTAGGGCACAAAAATATCAGAAAGAAATAAATTTAAATGTTTGTATTTTTCTCGTATGGTACTGAATTTGTTGCAGAAATACTCAAATGAAAAATTAATGAAAGTCGCAATATGAAAGACCAATTTAAATATTTTCAATCTTAAAAAAAAAACTATAAAATTGTTCATATTACATTTTTCATAGACCTTCGATATGAGAAAAATAATAAATATACCACCACTACCCTGTTGATGTGCATGTATGCATTAATCCTGCTTAATTAAAATTGACTGGGTTCATAAAGACAAAAACTAGAAAAAAAAACTACGACAAGAACTCAAACGTAACATTTACTATCCAAACCAAAAGTAGTTTCAAACTAAAAGGCAGGAATAACACAAAAATAAAAAAAATATAACATATCGTCAAAACAAGGATATGCCAGTGTACAATGGTCATCATTGAGAATAAAATGGAAAAACAAAATAGTACCTACTGACTACTAATTGACTGACATACTTTACTTTAGATCAACGATACAACTAACTAACCAACAAACAACACACCTACTGACAGCGGGAAACTCGCAACTACTACATGAGAAAATAAAAACAACAACAACAACAAAATTCCACCAACCAAAAGGAGATAAAACGCAATGCGGTTTTAACAAACTATTCCATGTTTGCACACAAAAACACATGTGTAGTTGTAAGTTTATCTATGTGCAATTTTATGTATTTGCAACTTGGTTGTAATGGCTGGTTCTTGTTTAGCAGTATGGTGGTTAGTTGGCTGACTATTTGGTTGGCTGGCTGGTTGGCTGGATACTTTCCCCATCTACCATTATTTGAAATGTATCATTAAATAAAACGCGTTTGTATATATATTTTTCTCCGAAATAAGACTTTTTTAACGATGGACTAAGTTAAACAAATTTATGATAAATCTTCCTTCCTTGCTCGTCCTCTCCTATAAAAGTTGACTAACACTTTGACCACAGTAAATTTGGTAAATATGGAGTTTTTCATATTTTTGCTTATGTGTATGAACATATTAAATTTTGTTTTAATTCCTTTTGCCAAAAATTCCCCAGCCGACATGTTTGAGGTTTGCGAACATAATAATTTTATGAGAATTGTAACAAACTGAATATCAGAGTATGTTTGTTTGTTTGTACCTTTCTCTATATCGAAAAATGTGTATTTTATGAAATTTTATAAATTAAATGGAAAACCCATAGACATATTTACCACAATCTAAAAATAGATTCACACGCATACATATAAGTAAAGCATCTGTGTTGTATGTGAATATTTGTATTTTATAGCATACATCCAGGCGAATGCAGATTTTGCTGCATTTACTTATATTAAGGTTATTTTTTGGTATTTTTAAAAATGCAGTTTTGATCAGGTTTTAAATGAGTTTACAAGTCGAAAAAGAAAGTAAGTCAGATATATATCCAATATTTTTATATTCAGAGCATTCTCTACCAATCGAAACTTAAAGCAGAAGAAGCGGAATCATCACCATTTTCTAAATAGTTTTTTGTTTGTTTTGCAATATGTCATTATGGAATATCATGGCAAGTCGTATAAGATTCTCAAAACTAACACACCCTAATGTATTTAAATGCTTATTTTATATAATTATTAAGCATTTTCTACTAAAATAACTACCATGGAAGTAAATATTTACCACACATGTGTAAAATGTTGAACGAAACTTTTTGTATGTGTATGAGTGAGTGCCATTACAACTCATCGTTACTTGCAACAACTGGTTCGTTATGATAGGTGTACAAGTACTTGAAAGTCTGCTGTAATATTTTTATTATAATAGAATTATACATTTACGAATGTACTGATATATTAGTGCAGTTGTATTGACAGGGTGATTAAAAAATTTAATATTTTTATAAATCACTAGAAGATGTAAAACAAATTCTTAATGGTAAGTATTAGCAATTATTTAATATATTTAAACTTTTGTAATTTTAACCTATTTGCACTCTTAAATATTATTTTGAAATACTCAATACAATTGCAGTACCCTATAATTCATTACAATACAATTAAAATTTTTGTAATATTTGCATGTTTTTGAAGGATTTTTGTTTTAGTGTAAATAATATTTCCGACATGTTTTCTTTGACCACTGTCAAAAACCACTCTACTTATTTTTGTTAGACATCTGTTACTGTTTTTGTAGTTGTTGTGTTTCAAAATGCAATATTTTCTGTTTGTGAAAATTTTACTAAATTTTGTGGCTTATTCAAAAATATTTGAACGTAAATTTTAACTAACTATTTAATAGTGTGACTATTTTGGTTAAAGTGCAATGTTTATTAGTTTACAAATATTATTTTAGAATTCATTTGGAAAGATTATTTTTTAATTTCAGATTATATATTTTAGACTTTTTTGTGTCTACAACGGATATTTCATTTAGCCAAATGTTCTCATGTTTTGAAACCCATATCAACATAACATATTGTTTTGTCAGTTGTGCCAATGATTAAATATAACAGCAAATAAGAGCCATAATTGATGCAAGGCAGACCTAGTAGATGTGTATATTCGAATTTTCGAGAATCAATTGCCGAATTCTTATCGCGGCTGCATGGTATATAACTCTGGCTGAAAGACCGTGCAGGTAGTCAAATAGACAACGGAATAGAATTTTAAGAACAACTATGTTGTTCTTAGTTTACTTGTTTATAAAAGCAAAGGAGAGCATGAGTCATAGAATCGTGTTGTTTTAGTTGTTGTTGCTGGGATTGACAGCCATTAGCTGATAATTTCGGGTTATTCCGGTACGTAGATCCGGCTGTCGGAGAAGAACGCGACAAAGGGTCTTTCCTACAGACCGATTTCCCTCCTGTCACCAGTCGCGAAAGCTCTTGAGACGCCCCTCCTCCCCCAGCTGTCCTGCCATCTATGGATTCCGTAAGAAGAACAGCACCACCTTAATATTAACCAGCATAATTACTCAGATCTTAAACCAGCAGAGGCCTTGTGGAAGGACACTCCTAGTGGCGCTAGACTTATCAAAGGCTTTTGATACAGTCAACCATACCACACTCTTCCAGGACATCCTGCAGTCCAACATACCCAACAACTTGAACAGGAGTATTGTAAATTATCTGAGTGGATGTTAGTCGTTTTTTGAGTTTAGAGACAAATGTTCCAAAACCCGATTAAACAGGATATGACACCTCCTATCCCCCTATTGTTAAACTTCTACCTTTCCAAACTTCGTATATCTCCGCAAGGTGTGGAAGTTATATCTTATGTGGACGACTGTACCATGATGGCTACGGTCCTAAACGTTGATAAGATATGCGATCGAGTGAATGGTTATCTCGAAAAAATACACAACTTCTTCACTGCACGTAACCTGAAACTACCATCAGCAAAGTCATCAGCTACACTGGACGAAGGAGGTAAACTTGAACCTAGGCGTCGTAGTCGATGGAAACAAAATACCGACTGTGAAACACCCAAAGATTTTAGGGGTCACCTTTGATCTGTTTACTTTCTCAGCTCATACCACTGCAATTACACACAGATTGCGAAGTAGAAACAAGGTCCTCAAAGCGCTAGCACTTGGGGATGGATAAAGAAACTTTGTTGGCTTCTTATAATACAATTGGCCGGTCAGTGGTCAAGTATGCTGCTCCAGTGTGGTCTCTCTCGCGAAGTGATACCCAGTGGAAAAATATTCAAATTGTTCCAAAATGCTACCCTACGGACTATAACGGGCTGCATGTAAATAACCTCAGAACACCACCTCGCCGTCAAGGAACATATTATCATACTGACTAAACATTTCCTTTTGGTATCACCGGAGGTGTCCTTGCAACTTTAACATTACACAGTTGGAATCTCACCCGATGCATGTCAGGAAGAACCTTCGTATATACGACGAGAGCATACGAAGTTATGTTCAGGATCCCTTAGATTGGAATTCGTATACAGCAGCTTTGAACGACATTCATAGAGACGCCATCAATACCGCGGTTTCAGGTTACCGCATTAATATCGTGCTTGGATGTCGCCCACCGCCCATAGCAGAAATTGAGAAGAACCTGTCGCGGAAAACAAGAGTTGCTCCGGCACAACGACTACTGGTCCCGCATAGACCGTGCCGTCCCCAATATATGCCCAGCATGTGGACAAGGTCCCTATGATACCCACCACATAATCAACTGTCCAGCCCACCCTACTTCACTTGGATTTATGGACTAACCCTATTGAAGTAGCCCAATTTCTTGGCTTGGACCTAAACTCAGAACCCTGGATTAAAAATTGTATAGTTTTGGCTGTTACAACAAGAACAATGAGACATAGAATTTGACATGCAGCGTTCTGATTGAACAAAGATCCTCTGGTACTTTTTCACCGTTCAAATGGTACTTTCTGATTTTCTGCATGAAAATCTGTAGAAGTGAATTTGTTTTGTACATTTTGTTCTTCAACAAGTAGTTTATTAAACCTTTAAATAAAGAATTAGGCGTAGCTACTTTTACATTATACCACAAGTAAAATGATCTGTCAAAATATTGTGTAGATGAAAACGGATGGGATAGTCTAAACGCAATATGAAATGAAACCATCACACATTGATGGTGAAAATACATTTGAAAATGTTATAGTCGTTGTACTATTATTTTTTTTTTTGGAATGAATAAAAAAAGCAATTCTCATTAAAGGTACCTTTATCCATTATTTTTTACAAATTAAGTAATTCAATTAAATTTCCACTTTTTAAACTTATGTTTGTATATTAGGTAAATTTAAAGTATTTATAAAAAGTAAAAAGCCTTTTATTTAGTTATAATGTTTTGCATAAAACCCCTTCTAATTGTTGAATGTTACAAATTTGTAAATGTTTTTGTACTTTAAATTATTCAAAGTTTTTTTTTTTAGTAATTAAAAAATTAAATAGATATTATTAGCAATTAGAAGAGTATTTTTTAAAAATCACTTTTATATTGTTTCTCTTAAGTGATTTTTTAATGTTTAAACCGTTTTAATAAAATTTAATCTTTGAAGATAAACAGTATTAAAGTACTGCTTGCATTAGAACTTTCTGTAATATGAATGCAGATGTATGTGTGTACATACATATGTAGTATCTTAGGATGATCACACTAAAATTGTATGATTTTAGTAAGATGTCTAATTATTTATAAAATTTACAAATGTTTATTTAGATTGTAGTTAGGTTGTCTATTAGGAGTGTTAAATAACGTCTAAAAAAGAACAAAAAAGCATTGATAAAAACTTCAAGATACTATATCTCAAATCCCAAATGTGATTGAGAATATTTGATTTCGAAAAACAGTTCCTGCTCCCTACTAATGTGTTAACCATTAGCCGTCAGTACGTTTGTGTGTTCGTAGAAAAAACATTTAAACTGTATGTAGTACAACATACAACATCGAGGTACTAAGTACGAGTATAGTGGTAGGTACTTATTTTTTCGTTTGTTGCTGTTGTTTTATTTTTGTATGTGTGTTTTTTTGATGCTATAGCTGTAGAAATCATTTTTCCAACTGTCTGGTTTTATTGTTTTTGTTGTTCTTGTCGGTGCAACATACTGGATTCATGTTTTTCTCTTTAATGTTGTTTTTGTTGTACGGGTACAATTCTGTTTTCAGTACGTTTTTTGTTGTTGCTGTTGTTTATTGTAGTTCATTCGTATGTGGTCAGTGGTTGTTTACATTGTATGTTGTGTTGTGTTTGCATTTGTATCTGTGTATCTTTGTGTGTGTATGTTTTGGGATTTTTATGTTGTTGTTGTTTGTCCATATTACAAAAGGATTTGCATGGCTCGTTTCATCTTTTAACAGTACTGACATTTTCCTGACTCGTACTAACTTGGCTGTAAGCATCTAGGAGTAGCAGTATTCAGCTTTCTCTGATTGTTTGTTTATTCATCTTCAGTTTCAGTTCTATGTTTGTATGTACAATGTAAGTTATTTCCGGCATTTTCTTTTGTGTTATAACTGGTTTAGTGGTGTTTACTGTAAAGTATTACAACATATTGTAACCTTCAATAGCTATGATATGAAATTACACAAAATATTCACGTTTTCTTCTATTTTATACTCCACACGTCAATGGTGAGAACTACTACTTATATTAGTTTAACACTCCCTTTAAGTGTACCTAGAGATTTCTCGAATTTTTGTTTCAATCTATTCATTTATCATGCTACAGGTTGCAACATTATAAATATTTGGTTAAAATTTTACACCAAGATTGCTATTATTGTACCATTTAAAGTGTGTGAATCGATACATCTAAAGTTCATTGCGAAATTTAACTATAAAACTATATCATACCTTCATTAGGGTATATTTGATATTAATTTTCTTAAGACCCCAGATATCTTCGGACCGAAATCTTTATTTATTCTGTTAGATATGTTTTTAAGAAGTTTCTAGAAGATACCTTTAAAAATTTCATTAAATCAGAAATGGAAAATTGTGTGTGGAAAACATTTCAGAAAGTAAAACAAAAGTGTATTTATATATGTATGTATGCTCATAGGATGCTACAGGCATGGGGAGTAATGATTACACATAGTAATTCATTGCATGGTCAATTACAATTACTTGTAATGTGTAATTAAGCAAAAGCTTAAGTGTAATTTGTAATTGACCAATAACCAATTAAAACTACTTGTAATTTTAATTTGGGTATCATTATTAAAAGTAATTTTAATTTGTAATCGGCGAAATTTAAATTACAACTTAAAGTAATTGTAATTGGTAAAGCTTCAATTACAATTACTTCAAATTACTTCAACCTCTCACGCCTGGATTGCCATCTGTAACTTTATTCCTAATGACCTTTTTTGGTACTTTTTGTTTTTAAACTGGAACTTTTTGAGTTTTCTATAGAGTCCTGACTCCGGAGTAAATTATAATCGATAAAAAGGACATTCTTGCACTTTTTCATTTTCCAACTTGTGTGCGGTACAGCCGAATGTAGAACTCTTAATTGTTATTTTTGTATTTAGAGGGGTTTAGGTAGAGATACTAAATTCCTTTAGCATTTCAAATTCGTTTTTTTTATTCTTGACTTTGTTTTCGTAAAGAATCATCCGTAGAAAGGTAAAATTTAACAAATTTTGCAAAAATTGCTGCATGTATAGTATATATTATCTGATATGCGTACAATCCTTAATTAATATCTATCAATGATCAACATACTTAAAAGACAAACGATTTCAGAAGTTCTGTAAGTGTTATATGACAGTTCTAATTTTCTGTCATACATTCGGTAATATTTTTCTATAAAATTACGAAAGAAATATAAATGTCATTTCAGGAAACATTTTTGTTTTCGAATGCCATTATTTCTTGCACCGCATATAAATTCAACAGACAGTTGTCTGAATTAAAACTGCGAGTGAATAAAATTAAGAATACATTTCGAAAAAAATCGTTACTTGTTTTTTAAGATATTGATTCATCAGTTAAAAGAACAGTAATTGTAGTTTGTTTAACATATGAACTTTTAAGAGGGAGAAGTTCAACCGAAGTACCTACCGATCTAAAATGCGGGCCACAATTTAAAGTTTATTTTAACGTTGAGTATTCATTTTTAATTGACATTGAAATTTTTTTTATTTCAAAATATATATTTGTATATTTTACATTTGAAAGTCCATACATTAAATCATTCCAAAAAGATTATTTCGGAGTTTTGGTTATAAAGTAAACGAAAGTAACTAATTTTGTAAACATTTCATGATATTTTTTATTCATTTGTATAGTACTTTGGTATCTGACTGTTTTCATGTCTCATTCATAATAATAGCGTAATACATGTTATTTGTTAGTACAACATCACTAAAACCAGTGAAAATAGTAAACTACTATAGGATTGATATGAACATGTACATGTGTAAGCATATACAAAAAAAAAAAATAACTTTAAAATACAGAGAAATAGTTCACAATACTTGAGTTAACAAAACAAATATTGTTTCAACAAATACCGTTGAAAGTATGTATATCTGTTTGTATGTATGTGTTCTTAGAAATGTACAAAAATACCAAAAAGAGGGTCCATGGTTAAATGCGCTTTTCTTTCTTTATTCATGGTTAATGCATGGTTCCAGTATATTTTCTTTATGTATAAGTAAATATGTATCTATGATAATGTTTCATGTGTGTTAGTATCTCAATATGTGCTTGTATGTACTATTTAAGTCTGTATGAATTCATGTTTTATTTGTAATGACACTCGTTGCTTTTGTTGTGGCCCCTTTTTATTTATGCAAAATCCCCTTTTCCTTGTCATGTCACTCATTTGTTGTGCTAAATTTTTATATCAGTTTTTTATCTATTCCAAACGAAATCACTGCCACAAATATTTTACTAACAATTTCTTGTTTATATTTTGTGTGTGTTTTATTTTTTTAGTTTTCCTTTATTTTTTACTGTTTGTTTCTTTTTTAAATCTCAAATCAACATAAAAGTGTTTCTGATTCCATCAGTTGTGGAATTCACCAGTTATAAACACAAATCTGGGTTAGCAAGTCAGTCAGTTTTATTATTTTATCTTTCTAAGCATCTTGTTAGTTGGTTGGCTGCTTGGACAGATTATGGCATTAAAACCTTATCGCAACTGATGTAGTCGAAGGGTGGAAATTTAAAAGTTTTTTTTTTCTAAAATTTAACTTTTTATGAAAAAAATGTATAATTTAATAATATTTATATTTTTATTTACTTTTAACCTTGCACCAAAGTATATATTATACAAGTGCAAAATGTAGTAGTATATGTCTGCCGATCCTGTCATTAAAATAATTTGTTAAACAAGTTTGACCCTTTAAAAAAATAATAAAAAATGTATTTTCATTAAATGAACATATATACTACATACTAAAGTATAACAAGTAGTCCAACTCTCGCATATAGGAAATTACTCTCTCACATCTACGAGTGCCGTGTGAATTCGACTCTCTTGTGAGAAATTAAAACTTGTCAAAACACTCAAATGTTTAACTTACTTTTTTGGCCACTTTTAAGGACCGTACGCAAAATTTGTGTTATCCACAAAAAAACTGCAATTTTTTAAAATAGTTTTAAAGCACTTTTAATTTAGAATTTTGTTTAATTTTCATGAACTGGAAACAAATTTTTTGTTAATTTATTGACATTTCATTTTTGTTGTTGTTGAATTTTATTTTACAAACAGAGTTTCAATATTTGGTATTGAAAATTCAAACAAATTTAAAATTGTAATTTTTTATAAAACTCTGTGTGTTTAGAATGCACCAATACAAATACATTTTTGCTACCAATACATATTTAGAGTTAGGTACTTTTTTACTAACACATGCTTAAAGTTAGGTACTGCTGTCAAAGAGTCGGACTAACATGTAGTCCGACTCTTTGACAGCAGTACCTAACTTTAAGCATGTGTTAGTAAAAAAGTACCTAACTCTAAATATGTATTGTATGTATTCCAAAGTGTACTTTGCCTTGTACACTTTGGAAAATAATTCCATTAATGTTTTATTATTTTTTCCGAAATATCCAATTCAGTCTTTACTTCAAAAATGGATGGTTCAACCATCGATATATCCGAATACTCGGCAATCACTAAAAAACTTTTCTGTATACACGGATGTGAGTTGGCGATTTTGACATAGATATCTTTTGTGTATCATTACCAGGAAGATGTGGAAAAATGCCGGATAGCAAATGTACATGAAATCTCCGACAACTATGTCGTCCTCTTTTTAGCAACCTAGTTGCTGTCATTACGGAACAATGTCTACTTGAAAACCGTGCAAGATGACTTGGTCTACCATACGCAGAATTCTGTCAGGGCAGAGAATAATCTATCAAACACATTCTTTATCTTGTCAGGAAAATATTAACGCCTTCTTCAGGCATAGGAATTGATTGATCTCCAAATTATGATATTTTTAGTCCTCATGAACATAGATTATCTCATAGTTTCTTCATTTATCCTAACCAAGCTAAAAGGAAGTTGTAATAACAAATTTAAAAAGTTACTTTAATTATTATTTTATGCCTTGTCTTTAATTTCATGTATGTTCTCCAAATTATAAGAAATATGGATTAAAAAAAAGCTGTTGAAATCTTGTTTATTTTCTTACAAAGTGCGGTATAATTTAAATGAATGTTCAATTCTAAAAGAGATGCCTTACTTAATAATAATGACCTTGAAAAAAAATAAAACAAACAAAGAGGAAAATCTACAGTAAATTCTATTTTAAATTAAATTAAACATGTACGAGATGTCGTTTGATGAAAATTCTTATTAGCAATTCGATATTGCAGAAGCTGACTAAGCAAAAATGTTAATTACACTTCTATGAATACATTACTTTTAAATACATTTGATATGCTTTTAAGTATATATTCGTAACATTCCTAGTTTTAAAAATCCACATATTCTGGGCGACCTACTGGTTTCATATTCTACTTAAAGCATACCAAAAAAGATTGCCTTTTTAAGTCCTTATACTAGAATATGTTACCCATTATTGTTACGAACTTTTGTTAAAGTATGTGATTTATATTTGACACTGCATTTGTCACATATGTATGTTATCATAAATACACTCAAACTATCAATCTTTAAAGAACTACCATGAACATATGTTATCATTATTAGAAATGTTATTACAATGAATATACAATGCATAATATGCAATGTATAAGTATAAACGAGTTTTAGTTTAAAATTAATTTCCTTTATATAAATATAAATACATCATATTGTATTTAGTTACCCGAATGTATACAATACTTCTTTTTAATTAAATCGATAGAAACTGATGTAAACAATTCATATTGTATATTTACACGCAGACATACATATGTACATATGTATATTCACACAGACATAAATGAAAAACTTCAAATAAATTTAATGAATTTTTTTTGTAACATTCATTAAATCGTATTATTTTATTATTACTATTGAATTTTTTTTCTAAATATTTACATTTGAACAGCAAAATTGACACATTTGAAACATTTAATCGTCAAATAGATCTCTGATGAAAATCAACAAAACACATTAGATCACACAAATGATAAAATATAATCACAAATAACATATACAAATAAACAAATGCATATGTTAGTACATGTGTATGTATGTGTACTTTTAAATGTTGTAATTTATTTCATTGTTTGTATTTATACTTACAATAATAAGTATGCTAAGCACGAGTATTTACGAGAAAAAACTTAAAAATCTTTTAAAAGTCACAGTTTTTAATGAATCATCATCAGTCTATCTAAGTATCTTCATTCTTGAGCAAAATTAAGAAATTGGAATCTATATATGTATAAAAAACAAAACAAATTATTTTTTAGCTTGAGCCCAGGTTCGCTCAGCTACTAATGTTCAGTATAATCTGTCATTCACATAATTGCAAAGAATCTACATGAGAGATAACCGATCCTTCTTTCTGCCTCTAACAAGCCTTTGTAATTTTTGTTGAAGCTTATTGGGCTTGTTCGGAACGATGCTGGTTACTGGTACAGAAATGATTTTCAGTCTGAAATTTACGATATCAGTAAGGTATTTTTCGCAATCTGAGAAATAAATCTTGCTATGTTGATCTTTAAATTTTATATCTTCTAAGATCGATAGGTATTTTGAATTGTATTACATCTCTGGTAAAGAGATTTTGTCAAATTGATATGGATTTTAGGGCATGAGAAAGCTATTTGACAAATCTGTTATTACATTTCCTGATTGGTGTTTTGGAAAATGATCTTAACGCTCATTTAGGTAAAGAATAATCGCCAATTATTCCCGAGGGAATGATTCTAGTTTAATGATTCTGTTAAGTAAAAGGACAATCATATTCCCTTGGCAGCCCTGTACGCCACGAAAAATACCTAAACTTGTTTGGTTCTTAATTGAAATATGTTGAGGCTTATTGGGTACATTTTGCAAAGATAGTAAGGATTGAAATATATGTAACACTTTGCTTTGAAATATATGTAAACTAAAATACGATTATAAAATTTTCAATACTCGTCCTGCATAGAAGTAACTTCTGTGACACACCTCACACATAAATATATAGTTTTGAATGTTCATGAGATTAGGTGTTATTAGTAGCTGTGTATGTGCAAACACATACATACATAGTATGAGTGCGAAGGTGTGTTCGTTTGTTTGTATTTTAGAATAGAAATCATTAATATAATGTGATTATTAACTACGAGTAACTAAGTATATTTATACAAACATAAGTACATGTATACATACAAATATATGTATGTATGCATGTATTTATGTATATGTACATACATATATGAATGTTAAAATGTTTGTATTTGTATTGTATTTACACTAAAGAACATACTTATTACAACTACTACAATTGTAAATAATATTATAAATGTAAATGCGTATGTTAAGGTGTTAAGAGTTTATGTATGGTGGTGATTTTCAATTTGCATTAATTAACGCCCTCCATGTACTATAATTACAAACGTGTTATTGTTTTTAACGAAAATTTTACATCGTGTAATTAATGCTACAATTGTCTTCGATTGGTTTGGTAACTAAATTCTTACTTACAATTCATGTCTTCATTTTTGTTTCGTAGAAATGAGAATTATTTTACACACGTAAATACAGATATGTATATGTATGTACTTATATACGTATATATGTATGGTGTGTAGCTATGTAGGTGTCTAAGTGTTTAAAGGTGTTGCTAGGTCCTCAATTTAGTACTTAATTAAATCATTATATTTTTTATATTCATTTAAAGATTCAATTATTATTTACGTATTTATTATCAATGTTTTAAAATGAAATTGATGTTTAATTAACAATTATTTATAAAAAAAGCAAACCAATCATAGTCAGTTATATAATACCCTATTCCAAATAAACCTGCTGCATAGTCCACGTCCTAAATATTTTGTTAATTACTAATAACTTTCTCAAATAAGACTTTTTAGAAGGACTGTTTAAAAAAGTCTAGATAACGTCAATCAAAATAAAGGACCAAGTTCAACAAGTTTGAATAGGCTTTTATATTTGTATTGTTTTTTATTAATTCTTGAATGTTTGACAGTAACGATTAGAAATCGTAATATTATTGTAGGTTTTAAACATTACTACAAACGCATAGTTAACTTACTACTGTAGTCATGTAGGGTTAAATACATAAATAATTGCTGTTGTTTAGACACAACAACAAATACAGTGTAAGGAAACATTTTCATTTTAATTATCACTTTTCTAATAATTATTTCTCAAAATAAACTTATTTCTAAATGAAATGAAGGTATTTAAATGATTGGGAGATTTATAACCGGAAGTTGGTATCATAGCAGCAGTAATTGTATTAATATAGTTTAATGAATTTGATTAGTTGGGTATTTACAACTCTATCGCTAAGTGATGGTTTTGAGAAATGTTCTTATTAATATAATATTATCGATTTAATCCTACAGTTGAGCTAATTAAAATAAAGACATAATAAATCATTATAATATATTTGTAGAAATCATGCTGATATTTGTTACGGTTTTTAAAAACTTTATTATTTTCTTTTTACTTAGGAACGATTATCAAAATTTATTTTAATAAAACTATTTAAAGAACAAGTGCTAATTAGAGCCCTTCAGATTTTAAATATAATGAGTGTAGTGATTTCTCCATTACTTCTAGAACACTATTATAATTCTCTGGTATTAGTAAGGAGCTTTCATGGAAAATCTATTTATTTGGTATTAGATATACATTAGCACTACACTGGTTCAATGAAACGAATACAAGTTCTGAAGCAAATACCTGAAATCACAGTGAAGATAGAAAGATTTAATAATATCACTTTTTTATAATTTATCATTTATGATTCTTCTAATCCTAACGTTTTTCTGAGAAAGAGCTAGTTCCAGAACTGATTTAAAGAAATATTATTTCTCAGCAAAACTTGGTAATAATTTGCAATGCTGTGCATTCACATATTAACATAGTTTTCAATCGTTCTGATTACAAAGAAGTACTTTAATAACGCCTTATTAAAAATGTGGTTTATAAATACTTCCTAACTCATTAGTCAACATCTGCGAAAATTTACATTAACTGATTTTTAATTTACTAAATTTTAGCATTTTCACCCCTAAAATGGTAATTTTTTATGAAAGAAGTAGATTTAGAACCGTTCCATAGTGTCCACTCCACAGTTCCGTACTTAATTCAGACGACCAATAGCTGATCCATAGAGAGTCTTTTGGAGGGTTACAATTATCCAATGCCTTCAATATCATAATTTTAATAAAGTTCCCATCACTTTTCTAGGTTTTAAACGAAGTATGATTCCGAAGGTTTTTATTTGGTACGATTACTGTTAGTCTCGACTACAAGCTATAATCATGCTTTTTAGAAGTTGTGGAGTTCTCTTCCTCTCCGATCACATTCCCCAGTAGTTTCACACACAACTATAGTGGGGAGGGTATTATGCAATTGTGCTGATGATTGTAACAAAAATATTGGTCCAACACCCACCTTAAAGTATACCAAACGGCTAAGAATCACTGTTCCTTCTGTGTGAACATGTAAACCTCGAAAGTCATATGGTCGGCCATACCCGACTATAAATTCTTACTTGTTTTATATTACTATTGTAAACAACTGTTGCTGCGCATTTTACAAATTATTTAGTTACATTCATACTTTAGTTTACGAACAAAATCTCATCATCAATTAATTGAGACATAATAAAATAATTTTCACACATTCGTATCAATTATAATTGTATTCAAAATTGTAAACAATTTATTACTGCACGTATTTCTCTTTAATAATTAGGGAAATCGGCTCAATATGTAAATATGCAAGTTGTATAGTAGCTACGTGAAACTAAAGGCAGATATTGTTCATTAGAATACAAAAAATGTTTGATAATTCGATAATATTTTGAGAAATTTTCATCCTCATATGGTCTTTCTTCGGACTCTATTGTTCCTTCAATCGACAGGCCAGGACAGATTGTCAGATATGTCTAGACTCTAGATCGTCTTTCTGGGATTAAAAACCTAATCTATGAAACCGGATTTTAAAAAGTCCATAAATCGAATGCTCTACAAACTACTGATATAAATATAATAAAGACAGTCGATGATTTTTTATTCAGCGGTAAAGATTGTTCCTTTGTAATTATGTATAGAAATAATATATAGGATATTAGATATAATTATAGAATAAGAACTTAACATTAAATAGGTGCGAACAAGGTTCTTACTACATAAATTTTTATTGTCATCCACTTCTTTAGAATAAACAAATAATAAATAAATAAGAATGTACATTTCAGCGAAGTATCTTTCGATTATATATCCACACATAAATTTTATATAAAAACATTTATGTGGCCATCCTGTCAATTTGTGAATACTAGCGTAAATAACACACATTGCCAAAGAAATACAATTAATTCAGAATGACACATAATTAGTGTTATTATTTTCATTTAATTTAATTTTACATCTGCTAATTATATTAAATATCTGCGTTTAAAATGCAACTATCAACGATTCAATAAATTTAATGAATTTCACAATAACAAAAAAAAAAAAAAAAAAAACATAGAAATAGAATTAAACTGATTATTTACGAAATCTGTATACTATATATCTATATTATATATAATTGAATTAAAAACAAGTAAAAGTTTTATATTCGGCTGTACCGAACCTGATATACCCTACACCATGTTTAAACAACAACTTTTATTACAAAAAATCAAAATCAAAAAGTATCCGAAAGCATTATAAAAAGTACCTTTTGCATAATTAAGTACTAGAAAGTCCCAATTTTTAGGTTTCTTTTTACTCCGGACACTAATTTTATGTTTATAGTTTCAATGTAAATAGAAAATTTGAAAAGTATCATTTAAAGAACGAAAAAGTATCATGCATTATTCAAGTTTCTAGGTTCAATATTAAAGAAAATCTAAAAATCACCTTTTGAAGAACGAAAAAATATCTCCTTTTATAGGTTCTTCCTCAATTCGGGCTCTACATGCTTAATTTAATGTTTCTAAGTTTCTAATATTATAGAAGATTCAATAAAGTACCGTTTGAAGAATGAAAAAGAAAAAGTCTACTTATTTCGGGCTCTACATGCACAGAATGAAAAAGTTTTATAGGTTTTTATGTACTCCGAGCAACTTCTCGAAAACATGTTGATGACTTAAGTTTCGAATATATAGGGACTTTAGAAAATTGATTTCAACAAACATAATGTCGAAAATCCGTATCTATAAGGACTCAGAATATAACGTATACTCTATAAAGTTGAAAAATTTATTACTTGGACGTTAAACGATCAAGTTTTGCTTTTGAAGTTTCATTTTTTTACCAACACACTCACACTTTTTAATATTGAAACAAACTTATTTTTCAAATTAACTGTATTGTGAATAAAATAAATAAAGAGATGACATCGTGAAAAGTAAAATTGCCTGCAGCCTACGTTATAGAATCAATTTTAAATGAAAACAAGTATGAATGTCGTAGCCGACCATATGATACTCTACACCAGTCAGAATGTTGGTAGGGGAAGTTAAGTCTACTTCAAAGTTATTTATGTAGAATTAAAAAGTGTTATTAGTGTTTGTAAGTGAATTTTGATCTTTAATTCAAGGGAAGTTTGTATGGGGGCTAGGGTCAAATGAAGCCCGATCATTACAAAAATCACTAGTGTAATCTAAAGTTCTATAAAACTAAGTTTTGTCGACTTTTGTTGACATAATAGATCATTTAAATTAATTATAAGCCCAAAGCCCCTATTTGGGGGGTACGGTATGGGGCTAGTCGAAATAATGATTTAACCATTTTCAATAGACCTTGGGCCAAAAGAAGCGTTTGTGCTAAATTTCATCCAATTATCTTGAGAATTGCGGCCTGTACCTTGCGCAAAAGGTTTACATGGACAGCCATCCGGAATTCATTTTTCTTAATATATCATGGAAAAAATTTTAATTGTCAAATTTGTTTATATTTAAATCATAATGCGAGAGTTTGTTTCTCGACAGAAGCAAGAATGGGTGCAAATGTTATCGAATTATATTAAAGGTCTTGATCTGTAGCTTGATTATTTCCAGTTCATTTACTTAATAACAACATTTCTCTGATCAAAATATTGATTGTTAAATAATGGATGAAGGTCTAATAAGTACAATTAGTTAGGAGGAGTTTAAGTCCATAAATTCTCTAATATCCCATGAAGTAGAAAGCAGATCTATTCCCTTAAATTGTTAATGGGTTTGGGGATAGGTTCTAGTTCTTACACTCACATAAAGGAAGCGTTTATTTTCTTTATCACATTCATCGGTTTAATTTTTCATAAATCAAATATTTTTAACAGATTTTTGTTTTTTGTTCGCTTTTCAAAAGATAATCCAGTCGAACGCACACACACACTCCAAAAACGCCCTAATGTATAAATGTACATATTGTAGTCTTTAATTAACTTCTTTATATGGTTAACAAATCGATTGGAAATCATTTGATTCTTGTTTAAACTAAAAGCAATAAATGCTAAAGGCTACTTTGTGATTTCGGTTGTGTTATTGGTCATATTAACACAATAGGGAATTGTGCTCGTATATATAGAGATAAAAGGCAGAATGGCCCCCATTCCATCCCCTTTGGTTTCACACTTATATGAGTACGGTTGTATGTATGCGTATTTGTGCCTGAGTCCGTTTTAAGGTACATATTGATTTATACGTAAACAAGCTAACATCCATCCCCACCTTGCTGCTACTTAAACAACGACATCGGTAGAAAGTAGAAAGTTTCAATACATTTCCTATTCAGTGAGTTGTGTATTTATAAAACAATACTAATTTTCAATTTGGGGGGGATGATCTGCAAAATGGGCTAATTAAATTTAACGTTCAATTTTTAGTAACGGACCCCCACTTTTTTAAATTTTTTCGTTTACACAAATTTCTTTGTTTTTTAATAGAATTATATGCAATCCTAATACTAATACTTTCACAACTACAAATGGTTCTTCATAACGAATGCGATGAAATAGAAAAGAGGAGAACACCCTTGTAATGTTTGGATACCTTTCATGTCTATGCAACAATAATTGTTTTCATATAAAAGGTCAATGGAATTGTTGACGTAATAGTGTTATGTTGGAAAGGGTAATTCACACCCTTTACTTATGTCTCGATCTTTTTAAATTCATATTGTTTTGTTATACCTACAGGCAAAAAAGATAGAGGTATATTGATTTTGTCATTCCTTTTGTAACACATCGAAATCTATGTTATGGATCCTTATTAAATTCTAAAACAATCTAGCCATGTCCGTTCGTCAGTCTGCCTGTTGAAGGTATGTTAGGGTCTGGACGAGTAAAGGTGGGTAGTAAAAATTGTACAAAAATATTCTGTATTGAAAATAGGTAATATCGGTCCATGTTTCCGTATAGCCTCCATACATGTGGCCCCTCTGAAAACTAGATCTAGTAAAAGGACGAAATTGATATAAACAGATTGTATATGAACCATAATATTACTACCATATTTTTGAGGATCGATCCATAATTGACTCAATATATGGCCCCCTTTAGAAAATGTCTTTAACGCTAATATGAGCCAGAATCTGTCTAACAAATTTAATAAGCATCGAAATTACTTTAACCCTCATTACTGTCTTAAAACTAGAAGTATACGTATAAAATTTGACATAAGTAAGTTTCTTGCAAAAGCTCTACCAAATTGTATTAGCATCCGGTACATAATTGACCCTACCTAGCACATAAGGCTCCCTCAGGAAATGAATTTAACGCTCATCGTCTCATCGGATCGTTTCGTAAAAATTACTGTTATAAAATTAAGAAGGGATTTTTATAAAAAAAAAGATTTATATTATTTTTAATATTTTTTGAGTAATTGGCTTCACAATTTGTAAAGTCGATCTAATTCTCTTTCAGATATACATATGTAATTGTTTTAAGAAATTTTCGTATTACGTAGTTTTTGTGATCGAGTCTATTATCAGTTGTCATCGACCCACAAATTCCGATTCCTTACACATTTCCAGAACGGTCTAACCATGTTCGATATTTGCTTTTCGACCGCTCTTTCCTCATGTTTAATTCCTATTTACTCATCTAATTGTATAATATTTGTATTGAAAATCCTTGATCACTAAAGAATCATTTTAAAATGTTCATTCCCCTTTATATATACTGAGGAAAGATCTTATTATTAATACACAAAGTAAATTATTTGCTGGATGCTTATTCTTTTTCTATAATCTTAATTATTGTTGTAAAATATATATTTGCTAATATTTTCTTTCTTTCTTTCTTTCTTTGCAAAAAGGTTGAGAAATATCTACCTTTACTATATTAAATTTAATTATATGAAAATGAGAATTTGTTCAAACAAAATTTAGCTGCTGGTGACAGAATTTTTAGTGCAAATAGACAAAACATGTGTAGGATTGTGTACATATGTATTAGGATATTTATTTATTTTCTTTTATCAAGTATGTATACATACATACATAAAGATGTATATACTTTCGTTTAGAAAGAATTTGACAAAATGTTGCCTGCGAACAAAAATAAATATAAGCACTTGAAATTTGTTTAAAATGTTCAGATTTTGGGGAATTATTTTATTTTCATTTCGTGGGCAAAGTCGTAGGTAAATTATATTTTAGGAGGGGGTTGAATTTTCTTTTAAATTATTTAAATAATAAAATATTATTTAAATATTAAAAAATTACTTGAGCTGGCTACACACACTGAATTTTTTTACGACATTCGAAAAACATATGAAAAATTGTCGTAAAAGTTATATAGAACTTTTGCATAGAAAATACCAACAACATTGTTATGACTATTGTAGCAGCTGCTGACATACAACGCTACAACATCGATTGTGAATTGAACAATTGTAATTCACAATAGATAAGTATTGTGCGTTTGTGCTTGTGTTTGCAACATGCAAAAATATTGGTCTTTTGCCATCTTAATATATACCAATCGTTTCAGAATCACTTTCGATTTCGCTATGTCTGTATGTCTGTCCGTCCATCTGTGTATCCATGTAAACCTTGTGCGCAGGCTACAGGTCGCAATTTGCAAGATAATACGATGATGGTCCCTTATTTCGCCTAGTTTCCATACAACCTATCCCCCTAATTGGGCATTTAAGCTCATAATTATGTTAAATGTTCTAGTATCTCTAAAAAAATTAGTGAAGCGTATTTTTATACAAGACTTAATGTTACTACTAGTTTTCGCAATACTAGGGCCAGCATCCATATAAATTCACCTTTTAAAAATGACTTAAAAATCATATTTTTAACATACCGCTAATGTATGGTATCATATCGGCGGTCATGTCCGACTATATATTCTAACAGGGTTTTAGGTAATTTATTAGTAACCCAGCAAAAAAATCTTCAAACTGTAGGGAATGTTTAATACCTTACCAGGTAATGAGTAGTCACATTCAATAATATTATTTAATTTTTTAAATGGGATTTGAAAGCAATTATAGATTATCTGTCCAATAAAGAATGGGTTTACTGTTTAAATCCTAGTTGATATCAAAAACATGAAAAACATAGAAATTTTTTATAAACAAACATCCGGGAAAATCGCATAAATACATTTTTAATCAGTTATTTTTGGAATCGAACAAAAATAATTAGTTATTTATCCCAAGAGTAAGTACTTCCACTTTGCTTCAATATTACTTGCCTGGTTACAGGGTAAGTAGAGTTTAATAATAAAAATAAGATTTATACGAAAGCTAAATTTCAGATCTCTACTGAAATTATTTCAAAAATCATATGGGAAAAGTAAATGCTTTAATAAATTCCTTAAAAACTCATTCATTTGCAATGACTATTACATTTGAACAAAAGACAAAACAAGGACTCCTACTAAGTAAATAATTGGCTTAAAAATTAAAGGATACTTTATCCTAAAAATTTATTTCGATCACAAGTTTCCTACGATATATTAAAAAATTTATTATATTTGATCAAACATATTTAATATTTCCATATTAATTATATTGTTTACAAACATATCATTTCGAAAAGCAGTCCTTTTTAAACTTTTCTAAAGAACCTACATTCATAAATATTTAGTAATGTTTACAACAATACATACAACATCTACAGTATAAAAATGAAAAAGCTAGAGCTTTTAGTCCTTATTCATATTAAGCTCATTTTGTTTTCCACTCTCATTCTGCTTCTATTTCATTGTGTATTTGTGAGTATTTCACATACCAACCATTATATATAAAGTTCGAACTTTCTCTGTTTATTTATATATGTATTTTTTTCATTTATCCTTTCATCCGTTACTTCATAACAGAATCAATGACTAAACAGTAGGAAGGGGGTTAAGAAAAAGAAGAATCACAACAAAAATATACATAAATCTTAAATTTAATCACATTATCCTTGATTTTGATGATTTCATTGGATTTCTTAGCTGGTTTATATTAAATTCAATGTTAACATTGAAAAATCCTTCAAGGCGATTTCTGTTTTTGGGTTTTTTTTATAAAACTTTAGCCACAAAGAACCAGTAATCCAGGGTCCAATTCTTTGTGGCAAGTTTTCATAATTAATTATTTAACACCATGGCAACCAAACCATAATATGTTGATTTAAAATTTAAAGGGGGGTTTTTGGTATTATTCACTATGCCACTGACTCTGCACATCCGCTTCTGTTGCGTTGGATACACAAGTATTTACACACACACACACACACTTTATTTTCTAAAGATTCTTTTCTATTTTTCATTTTAGAATTTAAATTTTTCAAAAAACAGACATTTTCTTCTTTAAAAGAATAAAAAAACAAAATATTCACAAAATTATCACCGCGGTGAGCTGTTCGTGTGTTTATATTTAGACACATCGTCGAACGAACGCTGCCGATCAGCTCGCACCATGCCAAAAATAACACTCGCAATGGCCTGGGATCATGAATTTTTTCAAATTTCACATAATTTTTTATAGAAAATTGAAAATTTTCACAGGAAAAAGGATTTTTATGTATTTTACTAGGATTTTCGTGAGAATTTTTAGCACACGTGTTTTACAATCTCAACGCACTCCGGTTTGTATTCATTTCAATATGGATTTTCCACGTTTTCCAAGATTTTCTATAATACATATAGATTTTCACAATAAAATTATTCACTAACACCCGTTTTCATCGTGGCCCACAAGGAGGCAACTTACTTTTCGTGTCGATATTTCTCTTTAGACTGAATGTGGAAGACATTCGTTGCTGTCTGCATGAAAAATTATTCGGCAAATAGTTGAAACTACAACCACAGTTACACAAACATCTAAACACACACACACTCATATACGCTCGCCCCAAAAAAAAGACTTGCATGCATGTACGTACTTAAACCGTTAGTCTGGAGCATTTCGTTCTCATTTAGTTGTTTGACTCTTTCATTTTTTTGTTTTTCGTTTACTTCGTTATGTTTTAATGAATGTGTGAGAGGTGTGGGCCAATGTGCCCATGGCATGGGTGGGAAATAGAATAAAGGAAAGTAAAGAAATGGTTGCGTGTTGTTACATTATTTGTTTTTCTTTTCTCATTCTCATCAGCTGTTTGTGTACTATAATATCTGTATAGTGGTGTCTGTGTAGTATATGGTATTGATTGTGTGTGATAAATATGAAATATAATTTGTTGTGTTTTCTTCTTTTTAATTTGTTTTTGTTTTGATTCGGCGGAATTTGAATATCGAGTATTTGGATATTTTTGTATGCGGTACGATCGTAAAACAATGTTGTCAATGTTTAAAGTTTGATATTAGTGGAACATGAAGAGTTTGGTTTTATTAACATATTTACGGTAAACAGTATAACTATGTATTAATTTTTTTATATAAACTATGCGATTTTAGTAAGCTATTTAGGTATAAAATGTTTCATTTTATATAGTAATAATCAGAGCAAGGATTTCTATGCAGATGCATGTTTTTAGTCATTATAAATACATAAATCGCATATTTTGCTTTAAATTGCATATATTTTGCATATTTCCAACATTTTTAATTGAACGTCTTATCCAAACTCCGAAACCAATATCCTATAGCCCGTTTGTTAAAGGAAACATTGTTCCCTAGCACATATTTTTATTTTGGTAAAATTGGAGCAGAAAAAGGATTATTTTATATAAATGCGGGCACAGTGGTATAGAGCAGGAAAGGGAGTAAATAAATCTGTACATATTAAATTGTGAAGCTTTTACGTCGACATTGCCTGATAATTTTCTGACAATTTTTATTGTCAGATGTGCAAATTTTCAAAATGGATCCATTGTCAGGTGCATTGAAAGAACATATGCACCTTAAATAAGATCAGGCATCTTTTGCCATACAACAATCTGACAACTGTGTGAACATGCAATATTTGTTGGATACAGTTATTTTCTGACAATGAAATTGTAAGGTTTTATTACAATCGTCTAAACTGACAATTTACCTATTGCTAACAATTCATTAATGATTAAATAGGAGCTACTATTGAGATTAAGTATTGAATTTTGATCTGATGGGTATCCCCAGGGCGAGGCCAGCTCTCACAAATTTTTAAACCATCACATTTCCTTGTTTAAAATTGGATAAATTCGCAATTGAAACTATTAACTATTTTTCCGCCCTAGGCTGTTTTTTTAAGCGCCCTCATATTTTCTTGGCAAAAAAAAAAAATCGGAAAGGTATGACATGACCGACCATATTTTAAAATAATAACACAAGTAGTTTGTTTTTTTTAATTCCGTAATTTTTTTACTAATTGTTGGCCAAAAAAGAAAATTTCTATAAGAGAGCTCATATGGACGTAGCACAGTGGTATAGGAAAAAAAAAAGAGGGAAATAATTCGGTAACTTCTAAACGGTTAATCCGATTTTAATGAAATTTGGTATGCACAAAGAGGAGGTGTTGT
>NC_060954.1:20159039-20167083 GCF_022045245.1 Lucilia cuprina
CTCCTCTTTGTGCATACCAAATTTCATTAAAATCGGATTAACCGTTTAGAAGTTACCGAATTATTTCCCTCTTTTTTTTTTTCCTATACCACTGTGCGTAGGGGTAAATATGGGGAGTTTGAATGGGAATAAAAATGAGGCGTTCTGAAACATTAAAATGAAGCCTGATAATCATTAGGTTATTATTATGAGATTTTGGCTTAAAAGAAATTTACTTTAGTGTATCGAATATTATAGCCATACTAGCATTGTTAAGCCAATAATGTGCGTTAAAGTCAATTTCTGAAGGGGTTCTTATATGCGGATAGGGTCAATTATTTTGTGCTTATAAGATACTTACTTGGTACAATTTCAACGCTATATCAGTATTTTGAAGCCAGTAGTGAGCGTTAAAGTCATTTTCTGTGGGGGACCTTATATGTGGGATAGGGTAAATTATGCACCAAACCTCATAAAATTCGGTAGAAAGATTTTTCTCATGAGAAACTTACTTATATCGAATTTCAGCGCTAAACTTTATTTTTTAATCCATTAATGATCGTTAAAGTCATTTTTGGAGCGGACCATAGGGTCAATAATATACCGATTCTCATAAAATTTACTCGAGAGAATTTAGCTCATATAAGATTTATGTCGAATTAAAACGTTGTACTCTCATTTTTAAATCAGTTATGACTGTTAAAGCGGTTGTATGGAGGCTATACAAATAGTGGACCGTGATGCCCATTTTCAATACCAAACAAATATTAACTATAGGACATATTTGTGTAAAATTTCAATCATTTAGTTCTTTTGTGCTTTCAACGGACAGACGGACGGACGAACAGACATGTCTAGATCGTCTTAGATTTTAATAGAAACCCAGAATATATATTTATACTTTTATGGATCTTCCATCACTATTTCGATGTGTTACAAATGTAATGACAAAATCGATATACCCTTCATGTTTTTTGATGGTGGATAAAATATCTCTTGAAAAAAATTGGAAGATTTAGGTTCCCACAAGTGTTAAAAAAAGGCGAATTTTTTAGAACTTTGTCGTGGCAATAGCATTATTTTATTGCAGAATTTCATTGCAGACCATTGTTATTAAAAAAAATATAAACAAAATGAAAATAGTTTTAAAAATAACGTTATTTTTCCCTTGTATGTATATATTATAAACAATAAATATGGGTCAACATTTTAAATGGCCAGTTTTATATTTTATAACAAGAAAAAATGAGTGCCACGTCAAGAAAAATTATATTTAAATAAATATTATATTTTATAATTTATTAACAAAAACCACGACTACTAAAACACAAACTAATACTCATATATATGTATGTGTATATACATACATATATGCAAATATATTATACAATATACGTGGAAATATTCTATTCAATAATTTAACGAAATGCCAAGATCAATGCTAAACAGTGTTGCCAATAGCCTAAAACGTTATAAATAATTCATTGAAAGAATACCATAGTAATTTGACCCATTTACATGTGTTTAGATTATTCAATCAATTTCAGCTTTTTAATAAAGAGGATACAACTTTTGATAAAACCTTACATAGCTGCTATTGAAACGGCATTAGAGATATGCAAAGGAGATCCCGTTCTAGCTAGCCTTTGCAGATCTTTAATGAACAATTTTATAGATGTTTGTTAAACGGGAATTAATTTATTCATTATGTCACAAATTAACTTAGCTTTAATGGTTTGAAATCTAAAAATTTGTCTAAATGTTCTTAATGTGAACTGTTAAAATTACAATAAAATTTTAACATATAAGGCTTTTTATTGCTAAATAAGAAAACGGAAAAATGCTAAAAAAAGCCAGAAGTAATGCGAAAATGGCTGACCTGGCAACACTGATGCTAAATGTTTATTCATGAGAATATTGGAATATATTACAGTGAAAATTTAAATGTATTTGATAAATTTTTTTTTAATATAGAAAATTTTAAGCACAGCTAGACAAACTCGATGAGAGAATATTTAGTAAAATTTTGGCCAACACTGTGAAAAATTTTCTTAGTTTTTTGTTTCTATAATTTGTGGTGGTCTGTTTCCGTTTACTAATTTGCATTCTGCTGCACCTTTTTCAATACTTAGGTGTACATGTTTAAATAATGTTTATATATAATATGTATATTGAGGTAGCTCTCAATATTTTTCTCTAAAAATATAATTTGATTATGAACTCAATTTTAATATCCGGTACGTCTTATTTCCATATGATTAGAATTATAATATTTGACTTTAAGGTATAAAATAATAAAATATGTAGGACTCATCTAAAGCAAACTTATTTTAAGGGCAATTCTAATATAAATATTTAATGTATATTTATTTAGGCAGATACTTGCTTATACATATGTATGAACGTAATGAATATGCGAGATTAAAAATATAACAAATAAACATATGTACATGTAGTTTGTTTCTTAGAATGCTGGCGATATATTCATATAATCAACACCATTCAATAATTATTTAATGTATTGAAAATATTTTTTGTCTCTATTAAGAATAATATTAAGTACTTATACGAATTAAAGAAAATTAATAATGTATTTCAGTTTGTCACGAATCTAATTTTTTCCGGGTTTTGTTATAAATATTGGCATTTCAAAATCAGTCCCTACTCTATGTGTAAAAATTCCAGGAATTTGTCTTAATTATCTTTTTATTTAAAACCATATCCATTTTGATCAAATTTTTAATTGATACAATAAATTTGTTAATTGGTTGAAAACATTTTTCTGGCCTTCTTTTCTATTTTAGTTTTTTTTTAATATTTCATTTTGAAATTTTGTGCTAGGAATATTTATAATTTTTAAATGGTCAATAAAATTTAAGGCATGTAATATTCAGGTTTCTTGACAATTTATTAAACACTTTATGTATTTAATTGTGACAATAAAGTGATATTTTTTCGAGTATTCCTTTAACGTTGTGTGTAAATGATTTTTAAGAAATTCTCTATATTACTACCGATAATTTTTTTCTTGTATGATATGTAAAGGGAATAGATATATAAAAAAAGTAATATGTCTATATTCGGCTGTGCCAAATCTTATATACCATTCACCAAGTATGTTTCAAAAAACAGTATTTATTTATATTGTATCTCTGCACACATGTCACACATAACATACACACAAACAAATATAAACTGTAGCAGAAAGAAATATTAACCGTTGTACTGTAATACCAGCGTCATACTGTATTACCACCCTCAAACAAATATCAGCTGTATTACCTATATATTACTGTTTTATCTCCTTGTTCTTGTTATACCCTTCACCTTCGTGAGAACAGAACAGCATCCTAACATACAAAAAAAAAAAAAAAAAAAAAATACACAGCTGAATAAAACCAAATACATCTCCACACGCACATGTACATCTTTATCCAATTCACAGTGTTGTTGCTTTTTTACCAAAGCATGAAAAAATGTGGCTTTTTTGATGAAATTTTCAGAGGTTGTCTCGGATTTTTGCTCATATCTCCGTTATTTATAGACCGATTTTGCTGATTTTAAATAGCGATCTTCTCGAAAGCATTTCTAACTGAATTATTAAAGATTTGGATCTCGGAAAATTATATTATAGAAATTACAAACGGAATGACAAACTTATATATACCCTTCTCACGAAGGTGAAGGGTATAATAAGTTCATTCCCAAGGGAAAAAAACCCAGAAGATTTACCAAGTCAGTAGCCTAAAGAATAAAGAAATGATATAGAAAATCGACGTCACCTAGTCTAAGATATGACTAACTCCTGCAATTCTCGTCCAAATCAAGGATCGAATCTACACTAACCAGTTTATCCACATACCTCATTACCATGCACATTACAGTACCACGACACACAACACAGTCTACCATCTACAACCAGGCGAGAGTGCACCATGCGTCAAGTAAATGCTTTGAGGGTGGCTTGACAATAAACATAAATTGGCACAACTGGCCCCGGATCTATATGGTTCATTATGAGTTTTCTCGTTTTCCAATTCGCTGATATCTACTTAGTAGACACTACATTCGTCAGGGATCTGAAGTTCTGTTTTATGTTTTAGGTCCGTTTCCTTGAAGACAATATTAGTAATGCCATAAATTGCAATTCCACGGGAGAAATTAATCTGATTAAGTAGAATTTTTGTATGATTGTCGAGCGACTAATGAAGACTCGTAGAGACTTAGTAGCAGGTGCATAATGATGTCCAAGGCCGCTGGTGAAGGTCTTCTAATGGCACTAGTAATGACAATAGAGTTACACCCTTGAGCTTTATTGAGCATCTTTCTACAACTGTATATTCTCATGATCTCCCATCAGACAATAAAGCAATAAGTTAGAACCGATGTGTAAATTCAATTTAGCCGTAGCCGAAAATCCCAATTTTTTCCTATAAAATTCTTGAATGTATAGGAGGAATTGAGTTCCGTTTTTAATTCTTCCTTAGCTTACTATCAAGAAAAGTCCATAAATAGTTCCGTTTTTCCAGGATTTACGCTCAGTTCCTTAGCTTTCGCCCATAACGAGAGCCCACGGATAGTAAACGTCAGAATCTTGATAACTCGTTGACATTGTCAATGGATTTAAAAAACTGGGAACAATTGGTTTTCCGAGTGCTTTCCAATGTGAAGGTAGTGCGACTATGGACCTAATGAGAGCAATCCGTTTCTACATACCAATAAGGATATCATAAAAATTGTTAATTTATGTTAAATATAAAATTGTTTCCCTATCTTTATTTCTGAACGTAGTGAATTCAAAGAGAAATTAGGGTTATTGAATTGGTATAATTACAGCATTAATTATTTTTCGCTTAATTTTGATAATAAATATTGTGTGCAATAGAATATTTTTGTGTTGTTCTAAATATAAGTTTATGATTTTAGTTTTTTGTAATTTTTTCTGGAAAGATTTAAATGAAAACTTTCCAAACAACATCGAACCTTTCTTGCCAAAACAACAAGAATAGAAATTATGTAAACTACATTTGATGTTTATTCATACTTAATCCCGAGTAAGAAGGATTTCTTTCGAAATTAATGTTACAAACTTTTAGGTTATTGTTATGTTAATGTATGAATGTTTAGCTTCTTGTATCATAAGAATGCGAGTGCATTGGCCAAAAAATAAACGCAGTGCGTAGTTAAAATATAGTTTTAAATATACCAAATTATAAGCATACATACAAAGATACATATGTGTGTAAAAATAAGTAGCAGCACAGAGTATATCCATGCACATGTCAAATGTACCGGAATCAGAGCCAAAGTTAACAAAACAAAAGCAAAGCTAATGACTTTGAAAAATGAGTGAAAATTAAAGAAAGAAATAAAGAAAGGAATACTGCCACAAACATGCACAAAGACGCGCTGTTCTACGACACACTTTGGCATACATGCCACGAGTTTATTTGAGTGCACTACTAAGGCGTAACTAGAACAATTATAAAATTTATTTTATTTACACAAAAAAAAAAAAAAAAACGCTGCAAGCAAACAAACTAGTTATGCACTCACTCAGTCACTCTTCATTCATTCAGTCATTCATTCACTAAACCAAGCAAGCGCTTATTCATTCATTGCATCCATTTACATACATATTTATTTTTTTTCCATGAATCAAGTACAACAACGTTGCTGCATCTTTTAACCCCACTTTGTATATTCAACATGTAAAGAATAACAGCAAGAACAACATTAAGATTCGAGTTACCCTACAGGCGTTAGCTGTCGCTTGTTGTTGTTAAAGCTATTTTCTTGTAATTGTAGAATACTGATACCTTTACTTATTTACACTATACTTGCAATACATACATATGAATGTACTATATATACATATCATACACATGTACATTGGGATTTCCCGTGGACCACTTTTTAGAAGGAATACCTGTTAAACGATACACTTTAATGTACTAAACACGAGAAAATAAAAAACTATGTTTTTTAAAAGATCCTCAGTTCCCTACCAGTGATTAAATGAGGATAAAAAAACAAATTATTTTTCTCGTGTCCCGTTCCTCGGGACACTCTAATGTACAGTAGGGTGATAACGTATGGAAAAAATTTAAATATTTTGGAAATATGGAACACTGGTCCGCCTAAATGTTTATATGGAATGTTGACCGTTTAAAATTTTTATTTTTAATTTATATGGGCAGTTCCACTCCCATAGACAAATGAAATAAAAATTCGTAAAAATGGATGTGTATAATTTTGGAACTCGGAAAATAGGTTATGGGTGTGAGAATAGTGGAAGTTTTGTTTGAGTTCATTCGATTTAAGTCCACCCACATTTCATGTGACAGGAAAGACTTCTTTTGGAAATTTTGTTCCACGTACGTACAGTACGAATAAGAATGAATTCTCTCTGTAGTGCAATGTGCTCAGGCCACCCGATCACAAATGGATATCCTCTTGCTGAATGACGCGGATTTCATAAAAACACAATCCATTACAATATCGTTAGAATAGTCGCAAAAATAAAGAAAAGCCGGTGGGAGTCGGAGAAAGTGAAGTGTGTCTTACAGCTTTGAAGAATACCGAGACACTTGAATGCTTTTATTAGCAAGACCCCCTCAGAGATTGAGTCATTCGTGTTTTGCCTCGTTTTCCTAATGTCATCCCTTATAAGAGTTACGACTGAAGAACTATCCTTTACTCTTTCAAGGTTTTACTGCCTTGGGGAGCAGTAAGAACTTTAGGACGAATACGCTGCTCGTATAAAGCCAAAATCCTTTCTGAATCGGATTGCAGTTTTGCACTTCTTGTAGTGGCGAATAATGCTATAGTATTTAGTTTTTTTAGTGTCCTTTTCGAGGCTTTTTGTAACAGCCCTTCCAATCGGTGCCTTCCCAAGTCTAGGCATGGAGTTCTCGTCGACGCTTATTACAAGTGAGGTTGCCTCGGGTTCTTCTTTCTTGTAAAAGACATCCCATATTCCCATCATCCCGGGGCATGTTACCTTGGTGTTATTGCAATCCCTGGGAACAGAGAGGTTTTCCAATACCTCTAGACTGGCCGGGACTATAAATTGGTTACAGTCTACTGCCTGGCTTAGAGTTAGAACCGGAGCACAAAATAATCTGTACTATGTCCTGTGTGTCCCTGTTCGATGGATTCGTACTTCGATCCACCGGTTACGTCTCTAGGTGATGTGTCCAACAGATACCATCCCATCTGCGTGGTTGTAAACGGAAGTGATGTTTTACAGCTCGGAAGTTAAGCAACGGGGCAGCAATGGTCAGAGATAAGATAGCTCGAGTATTTCAGCAAAGTGCTTGTACATGGACCTTCCCAATCCATGTACAAAAATTGCCACTTGAGTTCTTCATTGAAGGATTCAGGGCGATGTCGACAACGACATACATAAGAAGGATGATTATTGAGATGACAACCTCATCAACATCAAGCCATAGTTGAACTTGGAAGCATAGTTTTCAATTAAAATGCCGAAAGAAATCGTTGAGCTCTGCCCAACGGACCTTTTCGACTATGTAACATGACTATTTTCGAAAATATGGAAAATGTTTTTAATAATTAAGTTTTCGTTCTCTTGCCACAATATTTCTTGGATTCTTTTAAAAATGGTAACCACTCTAATTTAAACAAGTAAGAGTTCTATATTCGGCTGTGCCGAATCTTATATACCCTTCACCATGATGTGTTTAAAGCCTTTTGTACCTTTTGAAGAACGAAAAAGTACCAAAAAGTCCCCATCTATGGGTCCTCAGTTAATCCGGGCCATACAAACTTAATTACATGTTCCTAGGTTCAATATTGTAGAAATTGTAAAAAGTACCTTTTGAAGAACGAAAAAGTATCAAGAAGTCCCCTTTTACTGGTTCTCACTTAATCCGGGATATACGAACTTAATAACATGTTTCTAGGTTCAATATTATAAAAAATTCAAAAAGTACTACATATTTAATTTCATGGTTCTAGGTTCAATATTATAGAAAATTCAAAAAGTACCTTTTGAAAAACGAAAAAGTACCAAAAAATCCCCTTTTATGAGTTCTCACCT